>NW_026533129.1:210326-244752 GCF_026283585.1 Hylaeus volcanicus | reverse complement strand
AGCTCGTCACTTTTCAACGCCCTCCGTGAAAGGGCATTTCCACACATTAAAGGATGATGAAATTCACCAGATTTGTTGTCGATAAGCTGAGGATCAATGCCAAAAAGATATCGTTTCGAAAGCTACCCCTGGAGCTGAAGGGGGGTGGCCCAGTTCACGTTCTATTGGATTGAGGTCTGGGCTGACCACGTACGGGTGCAGGACCTCGGTGACGTATCGGTCCGCTTCTAAATGCCGGCTTCGTCCGGATCACTCGATGCTCTTTTAAATCTGTCTCGATTTGCCAACAAAAGCGTGATTAAAAAAATCTGATTTTTTAGGGACATGGTAATGAAGCACTTGCACGTCCGAACCCGCGAATGGCGTAGACGTGGGGTTATTCATTCACCCTGCAGACGGGCCTAAACTTGGGGGTGGGTTTTCCAAAAAAACAACGTTTTCGTTTGTTAATACTGTCCACGCGAGATCAACATCAAAACTGTGTTTTGGCCGATGCCTCGGACCCCCTTGATATGCTTGTCACGCGTCGCGGCAACGTTTCAACCCCTACGCCTGGGGGTGAACCACCCCCGTTCAGCTACAGCTTTCGAAACGGAATCTTTTCGGCATTGAACCTTATCATACCAACAACTGGTGAATTTCGGGGTGCATATGAGCCCCTTTGCATTAACCCTCGCCAATGCAACTTTGGACACACCCAGAGGATACTTAAAAAATTACTCCTGACGAAGTTTCACGAAAATCGGTTGAAAATTCCCATAGTTACGACGTTTTGAAAAACTGTCCCCCTAATCGTGTCCTTCAGTGTAGTTATGTTTAGTTCTAAGTGGTACCTCTGGACGAGTGAGCCGAGGTATGTGCTGCGCCAGAGCGTTTAGTGAATGTTTAGATTATGAAGTCGAATGTCGAGCGAATGTTTATATGATTGAGTCTGTGACGGGCTCGATCGTCACAGGAGGCAGAAAAAGCAATTTCAAATTAGCACGGAAAACGTAGGCGTTGGTACGTTTATTATAACCGCTGTATTCGGCGGCAACTGAACACCTGTCTTTTCGTCTTATCGTCTAAAAGTGGGAAGCATTAGGCGCGGCGCTGGTGGTGGGGCGTAAAAGTGGTTTCACATCCCCCCGTTTAGATTCAAATTTTCTCCTGAAAATTGTACCCTTTCTTTGATATTGTGACCGAATGTTCGCTAATGGGAAAGTCATTTTCCATACTCGGTATCGCAGGCGGTTGAGGTTCTACAATTGGTATGGGGTTTTGGTACGCATAATATGCGTTTGTCTGGCGTCGTAGGGGGTATTTACACGCATTTTTGGACAATTAATACATATTTTGAGAGTTTGTGGAACACATCTACGTATTATTGAAAGTAGTCCACATTTATTTAAAAGCCATAGAACAATGAGAGTTATTGCTCCGTATTTTGCAAAAGTTAATATATTAAAGCCTGTTTTCTTCCAACTTTTAATGCTTCTATTCGATTTTATCTGATCTATTACCGAGTCGATATTTTCAAGCGTGGTTCCGTAATCTCTCAACATGTTTACATCATTTAATTTTTTAGGGATTTCATTTGTGCTTAAGTATATTGCATCGTGTTCGTCGACCGTGTAGTTAAGTATAATTGGTTTGCGTATTAAGGAATCAGTTACATATATCTGGATCTGATTTCGGCAATTTAACAATCGTATCGTCGGCGTTTAATATACAATTTCTTGTTTTTGCTTGTAGGATGCTTGGTTGTTCGATGGATATACCCTAGTAGCACAAAAACATTGGTTAAATATTTTTTTCAAATATTAAGAAAATATTTTTTTAGCCACACTGTTTAAGATGAAAAAAATATTTTTCTGAATATTGTATACACATACACCAAATATAAAATAAATATTAAATGAACATGAATTAAATGTCCGTAGAATGTATGTAATAATTTCTACACAATCCAAAATCTTTAATTAAGGAATTAAAATAAAGGCGAAATTGCGTTTCCCTGTAACAACAAAAGTTTTATTTACACTATGTACAAGTTTGTTTTCTACCTTAATTCATACCTGTAACAACAAAAGAAACAACATTTAAAGCCTTTATTTCAGGTATGCTTTTTCTCACAGTCTCCTAATAATAAACGTAAACTTTGCCTTAATAAATTTCGCGCTATTCTCCGTCAATCTCACTTGTAGAATTGCTCTTCATCTCTCCTCGCTTCTCCCCACTTCTCTCTTTCTCTCTAACTTGGCTGGACATTATCAGTCGCGGCAGATTTGAATCCGAAGAATTCATTGAAACATGAGACAAGCATGAGAGAAGAATTCTTTACATGTGCATAAAATATTTAAAACACATTCAGAGAATATAGAAACAAGATCTAAGAGATGTGAGTTCAATATTTCATACATATTTGGAAATATAAACTAGAATATTCATGGAATATAAAAGAAACGTTTAAAAGATATTCAGATAATGTGAAATTTATGTTTAGAAGATGTGTATCAAATATTCGGACAATATTGAATAAATTTTGAAAATTGAGATTTAAAAAAAAATTTAAACGAACTTTATATTTTGTTTTTTATTTGTTGGTAGATCTTACTTTACTATACTTATTTCTGGTGATTGGATTCGATGAAAACGATGAACAAGTTCTTTTAATTTTTGGTACCTCCGGTGGGATTCGATCTCACGATTTACCTACTACAACGCAACCTGCTTCCTCACTTACCTATGGACGTCTTCGTTCAAATGATTTATATTTTAGGCTTATATAGTGACTCATATTAATATTCAGACACCTTTTAAAACACAATTCCCTGTTTTGAAATTGGTCTAAATGATTTGAATTTTTTTTTGAGAAGCTACAAGAATACTATATACAGGGTGTCCCTAATTTAAGTGTCAAAACTTTGGGAGTATGTAGGGCACCGATAAACTAAGAAAAAAAGTCATTTAGAGATTTGCTTGTTTTTGCTCCGTTTTGAAGAATATCGCAAAGAAGAATCAAAAAAGTTTATGTCTTTCCTCTCATTTATTTACATCTACTTATTTTGTTATCACATATTTAATGGGGACACTGTTCTAAATGATGACTTCTTGCTGCAATACATGTATTACATCTACTAGTTACTGCTGGAGTTGCAGCTTGACATTGCTCTCGAGATATTTGCTGTACTGCAGCCACGATTCGGCTTCTCAGTTATTCTCTTGGGTTGATTGGTATCAACTACATTTTCTACATTTTCTACAGTGGCGAGCATATAAATAGGGAAAATATTTTGTCAACATATAAGACGCTGTTCTGCATCCTAATTGGTATTTCACCTTTAGTCTTTCCATACTTCAAAAGTACATTTCCTATGATTTACAATGCTGTATAGTTTTAAACACTAATTTCGTCTAATTAATACAAAAAAAAAATAGTAGACTTGATATAAGAAGATTCTTGGCGAGCAGCTAAATAGGGAAAACTGAGTTTCTTATTTTTGGCGCATAATTTGGTAAGTGCGTGTGATTATAAAGTACAAGTAGTAATACCATGTGTAAAGTGCAGTTAGAATAAAATACGCAATGAAAGACCACGAAAAACAACACCACGATTGGATCGGACAATACACCGTCTTTCAGAAGCGAACCAATTTAAGACTGCGGTTGATATTCTTCGTGAAATTTCCACACAAATGGACACAAAAATTAGTGTTCACACGCCGTCTGAATGAATTTGAACTAAGAGGACGCATCGCCCGTAAAAAACCATTTCTTAATCAAAAGAACCGTAAGGCAAGACTAGTGTTTACTAAAGAGCATCTTCTCTGGACAAGAGAAAAATGGGCGAAAGGAATTTTTACTGGCGAGTCTAAGTTTAATCGCTTCGGATCAGACGGATTCAGGCTGATAATGATACAAAACACACGACGCGAAAGGCAAAACGATTCTTGGAGGAACATAAAGTTCTTGAAGGGAACAAAAAGGAGTCATGGTTGGCCTGCTCAGTCGCCGGATTTAAATCCGATAGAGCACCTTTGGAACGACGTAAATAAAGAAATTAAAACAAAAAAGCCTTCAAATTTAAATGACTTATACGATGTGATAGAAAGAAGCATGGAAAAGTATTTCAATCGATCGCTGTATTCGTCTTATTGACTATATGCCACGTCGCTGTGCTAAGGTAATAAGAAAAAAGGGAGGCCCAATGAATTATTAATTTGTTATTGTAAATATGTTGTTTATATTACAAAATAAAATACTGGTGCTAAATAATTCTATAGTTTCCTATTTAGGTGCTCTCCAAAAATGTTCTTATTTCAAGTCTACCTTTTTTTTTTTTTATTAATTAAACGGAATTAGTAATTAAAACTATACAGCATTGTAAACCTTAGGAAATGTACTTTTTAAGTATGGAAAGACTAAAGGAGAAATATCAATCAGGACTGCAGAACAACGACTTATATGTTGACAATATATTTTTCCTACCTATATGCTCGCCACTGTAGTATTTGGTAGGCAAATAATTGTTGAATGCATTATTGTTTATTACGTAAGGAAATACCATGATAAAGACGATAGAATGAGTTATAAGTAAATTTTTATTTTTATAAAATTATACATTACAACAATTTTTATGTTCATTTTATTAATAAAGATACTAAAGTGTAAGAGTCGAATGAGACAACAATACAGACAAAGGAACGTGATAGGCAAATAACGATTAGAACTACGAATTATATATTACAAATACAGAATTCACATACATTTACAGTAGAGTTTGTAATATAAACACATTCATTTATTGCTTCGTATGAATTAGAAAACATGAAATTTCCAGTAAAGAAGTCTTAAAAAATGTTTTAATAGAGGAATGGAAGAAGATAATACACCGAATAACATTGACATTTAGTTAATCTAATGCCTTGAAAAGTTGCACCAATTATAAAATCAAAAGGAAATTCAAATTCAAATCAAAAGGAAAGAATTAATTATTTACAAATTAATATAAATTTCGTTTTATTTTATAAAGTTTTAAAAATTCAACAATTGTACCAATACTTATTACTTCTATATTTCTATCGATTTATTATTTTTCCTTATTAATTTCGCAACTTATATAAATAATTAATTATTTTTTGTACTGTATCTATTCTAGAGATTTCTAAGAACATGTAGAATATCATTGTTTAAAAAAAAGAAGTTAATAAATTACAATTTCACATAGTTTTTTTTGGAAATTGATCTGTGTACGCATACTTTTTACACCTACTGTAGGTGAATTTTGAAATAAGATATTCTTATTTTTATTTCAAAATTCACCTACAGTGGGTGTAGAAAGTATTCGTATAAAGATCAATTTTCAAAGAAAACTATGTGAAATTGTAATTTATTAACTTCTTTTTTATAAACAATGATATTAGTAACTATAGTTTCAGTCAGCCGAACGGCTATCGTCAATGAGGAACTTAATATCTATGCCTTAATTCTAGATTGGGCTGTTCCTAAAAACAATGAAGTGTGCCTTTTCATATCTAATTCTGTTATGTTTGGCTTCCTCTTCCTTGTTGCTACTATGAAACCAAAAGAAACGTAAATTATTATCCGTCATATATACAGTATGTCCCAGCCAGAGTGATACAGCGCCATTATTCCGAAACTATTGGTCGTGTGAAAAATTGTTAATATGGAAATTGAAACTTGACCATCGATATCTCGTAAAATAATAATGTAAAAATAATGTCGTTTCTAAGAAATCATACTTTCCATTTATCATGCAATTTCCATATTAACAATTTTTCACACGACCAATAGTTTTGGAATAACGGTTCTGTATCTCTTGCTGGGACACACTGTGTGCATCGTAATGAGGCATAAAAGCAGTAGATACTCACTCGTTACAGCAGTATATAATTTTAAATTTATAAACGATAATTTCTTTTTTCTGCCTTGCCCTGAATACAGTGTGGCTGCTTCACTGGTTATTAATTTCCGTAACATATTATATATTATCTGTCGATCGGTGTCCCCACCTATTCTTAATATTGAACAAACATTTATTTTACACGTGGAAACATATATTCGGTTGCGAATATTAGATGAATATGTGCTTTATCTACGGAAAAAAATATTCTGTTCTACATATTGAATAGATATTTATTTTATATTTAAAAAAAAAATATTTTTTTCTAAATCTAGAATAAATATCATATGCATATTTAAATATTAAAATGAGATTCAATCTCTTTTTAATATTGCATGAATATGTATCCAATATTTTGTACTACTAGGGCAGTTTCTAATTTATCGCATATTACATTGACTGAAGTCGCATGTTCCGGTATAATAAGTACGTTACCGTGATCGTTAAGAGGAATATATGAAAAACCGCTGATTTTAAATAAAGATATTGTACACAATATTTTTGTACTCTGTTCCTTATTGATTTTGAAAAATTCGCCTCCGCAGTTCTTAGCGTTTAAAAGGGAATGAGTAGGTAACGTTCGCTTACAAATCCATGGCCGCGTATTTGATTTACAATATGTTTCTAAGTACGCTCGGTCCGCAGGAATATAAGAGTTGTCTTGGTACAGCATTATGTAATGGTCTGGTACGATAGAATAAAAGTATTGGTTTTGTTTCTGTGGGATTGGATAAAGTTGTATTACATTCCATTGTTCTGATTCTAGATGCCGTATCTTAATTTGGTAGATTAATTGTAGGTTTCCTAGGATTTTGGAAATTTGACAGAGTGCAACGAGGTCCAAGTAATGATGTTCCTCCAGTTTAAATGGAAAGAAGCTAATATCATGTGATTGGATTTCCTTTACCTTCTGTATTAAAAAGGATGGTCTTAGGATCGCAGGATGTATTATGCTCTTTTGTCCTAAACTTATGCCGGTTTGATTTGTCTTTACTTCGTTAATTGTTTCTGTTATCAAAAGGTTTAATGCTATTAGCTGCGCATTTAAGTGAGACCGTTTTCTGTTCGTATCAACGATGTTATTCACGTTGTAGTTTGTTCGTAATGCGTTCAAGTTCTTTATCAGTTTCAGTTTTTAAAAGATTTCTTATTACGTGAGTTTGATTTTGTAATGCGATTGATAAACTATTTTCTGCGAGAAAAAGTTTATCGGTGTTTTTATTGATAAGAGTCAAGTCGCTTTCACTTAGTGTACCAAAAAAGTTTTAGATAAGTCGCCTATAAAATTGAACAAACCGTGTTTTCTTCGGTTTATTGGTATGTATATGATTTTATTGAACTCTTGTATTTCGTTTAATAATTTTTCATACTGAGATTGAAAAAGTATAATTTCGTAGTTTTATCGTGGACTTCGTGACATAAGCCTTCAGGTGAAGTTAAAATACTACAAATTTTGTTGGCCATCACCTGGGGGTTGGTTAATTTGGTTATACATATGAGATTCCATTCCTTGAAGTATAATTTTGCCTGAGGTATTTCTTCTATGTATATATGGCTGTTATTTAGTGTAGTGATCTGGAGTGCGTGTGAGGATTGTAGTAGCCCGAGGACAACAAGTACTTTCAGGAACATCTGGAATTATTCATTTAATAATTTTAATCGATTTCCATGTACCAATTGTGTCTTATACTCGTCGCCTAAGTATTGAATTTCGTAATTTGGTGTTTGTATTTTTATAATTTTTGCAGGCCCTAACCATTCGTCGGTTAATTTGTGTATTTTGTGATCATTGTGTATCCAGACTTTATCTCCTAATTTAAAAAGGGTTTGGGGTTTGGTTAACTTTCTCGATTGAATTTTCCTGTATTTTTCTTTAGCTTTCTGTGTCTTTTCTCTAGCCTTCTGTATGTATGTGTCATGTCGGTTTTTCCAAATTTTTACGAGGTCGTGATATTTAAGATTAGTGTGTGTAGGAATTGTCGAAGGGTTATTAGGTTTGTAACCGAAGGTAAGTTCGAAGGGATTGCAACCGGTGGCTTCATGAATGGAAGTGTTGTATCCGTAGCATATGGCATTGAGGTTCTCATCCCATTCGTTATGTTTTTCCGTCATACATGTTGTTACGGCGTGAGCAAAATAGCTGGTTGTATTTGAAAGAACGTCTTTCTGGTATGCTCATTTCGGATGTGAACGTTAATGACAACCGAATTAATTAAACTATTGAGGTAGCAGAACTGTAATGAGTGTTTAACAATTTTAACAAATAACTATAATTTTATTTAAGAAATTGGTAAATGCAGGTTTCTACAAGTTAGTTGAATCAGTGGTGTTTGGTGAGAATCTGCATTTCTCTTTTGGGGTGACAATTGAAGATACCGCGGTGTATCTTTCCTACTTTTACTTGTCACTCCTACATTTTCAAAATGCACCCTGATTGGTACTTGGTTTAGAAACAAAGCCCAATCAGGGTACCTAGAGTCCCACACCACCCTCGTAGGTACGCCTTCACCAGCGGTCCTGGAGGCAAGGGTGGGTGGTTACCTGGTGTCTTGCAGAAGGCCACTGCCACTCATGGGTTTTCCCAAGTTTACGACACGGACAGCTGCTGAGGATCGGAATCACGCGAAATTCTAAAGACCTCATCGACGGTCGCAACTAGATTGATATTGACGGCAATATCAGCATAAACTCAATAAAATAATTTTATAGAAAAAAATTTAACCGACTTCGAAAAAGGTGCAGTGAAAAGCATGAAATAATTTCTAGTTAATTTATATGAATACGCACTAGCTCTACATATAATTGCTTAAAAGTATGGGAAAATGCAGTGAAAAGTGTGAAATAATTTCTATGTAAACTTCATTGTTATTTACCATCGTTTGATGAATTTGGTTAAATTATTCAATACATCATATTAAATGCAATGCACATTTTTCGGAGGCGGCGCAGATGTAAAAAATTTTTAATTCCGGTTTGGGTTAGCTTTTGGTAGAGGCGGAAATATTGAATGCTGTCAATGTATACATGTTTATTGTCTATGTGGAATTAATAGTTAATGTATATAGTATGTACACGGAAATATAGTTTAAGTAGATTTGGGGCTTTTTTGGAGGGAAGGGGCGGCAAAATTGATTACTGCTAATGTATAAACTCTCCCCATGGAAATACTTTATGTATATGAATACGTATAATAGCAATAACTACAGTTCATATTTTTTGTTCCTTCGACAGATAGTTAAACCAAATTTGGTACTTTTGTCTGTAGGTAGTTGTTCGGTATCTTTGCTCGAACAGAATTTTGTCGAGTTGACAGAATTAACGTAAGAAATTTCCCAATTCGCAGACGAAGCAAATACCGATGTCTAAAGGAAACAAAGATTTTTATGTGAAACTGGTGAATCACAAGAAAGTTAAGAAGTCTCGCAGTTCAAAACAGACGAAGCACGAAGCTTTGTAACATATTTCTCGCACGCGTCGATGACGATTACGTGACGTATGTCAGCGGTGACGCTCTATGTATTCCCATCTTCGGAGAACAATTTGGACGCCAAAATTTCCAGCCGTTTACGTCTCTCCGCACCACGTCGCTCTCCGTGGTGGCCAACATTGTCAGAGAGACAGAAGAGTGTTACGAGCCAGGGCGATAGCGATGCGCCTGTGAGCCCAGCGAGTGGGGTGGATTCGAGAATTGGAGCAATACGATTAATTAGTATGTATCAATGGAGCCGAAGATTTGAGGATAGAGTAGATAATGCAGACGACTCTGACGCGAAGTTAGATAGTTGCAGGAATCGGTATCTCCCAGTAAAGGGTAACCGCAGGATAGGTTAAGTTTAGGAGTTTGGGTTGAGTATACAATGACTAAATCGTATTGTTAAAGTGTAACACGCGTCGTTAATAAAGCCTCGCAACTTGTTAATTTAATAGAATAATAACTCGAGCGGTAAAGTTATTATGTTGTGGAATCGTTACACTGGCTAGAATTGCTGATTTCAAAGTAAAGGTTTCATGATTGATCTGACAGACTTTTAAGTTTACACAAAAGTATATATATTCAAAAATAACTATACTAATTACAAGTGTGAAGTGTCGTGTTGTCGCGGTTAGTGTATGAAGTTAAAGTTAGCTAAGTGTTGCGCGATGTTGACGCACTGGCGATACGGGGGTCGAGAGTACTTCTATGGCCGTAATAGATTTTAAAACCGTCTTCCCGGATCTATATGGTAACGATGATCGAAAGGAACTGAAGCCCGATCTCACTAGAGTGCTACTCTACAGACGATCGATGTGTCTCCAACGAGTAACTCTTTCGTACTAGCCCCCGAGCAACGAAAATCGTGGGTTATATACCCCTAAATATTGGTGGGGAACCGCCAGTGAATTCCATATTAGGAAATTTGACGGTTAGGATTTTCGTTGCACTGAGGTCAGCAGCTGTGTGCCCTGGGAAAAGGGTAGATTACAAATTATCCCACGCAACGCAAGTCAAAGATAGTATTAAGAGGATGCAGCTGCAGGATGCACTCCAGGGAGACCGAGCTCCAAATTCCAGAAGGGTAGATAAAATAAAATTAATCAACGCGAGCTTCACAAAAACGGAGAGTTTCTGTATACGTAACAAGAGAGAGAGACAGGCGAATCGTGTTGACGTATAGCGATCTTTTTGGAATCCAGACAGTTCTCGATAATTCTCTAGGACAGTAATTTTACATTATGCGCCGCCTCCGAAAAATGTGCATTGCATTTAATATGATGTATTGAATAATTTAACCAAATTCATCAAACGATGGTGAATAACAATGAAGTTTAAATAGAAATTATTTCACACTTTTCACTGCATTTTCCCATACTTTTAAGCAATTATATCTAGAGCTAGTGCGTATTCATACACATTAAGTAGAAATTATTTCATGTTTTTCACTGCATGTTCCTATACTTTTAAGCAATTATATGTAGAGCTAGTGCGTATTCATATACATTAACTAGAAATTATTTCATGCTTTTCACTGCACCTTTTTCGAAGTCGGTTAAATTTTTTTCTATAAAATTATTTTATTTTACTCTTTTTAGTGGCAATCTATAACCAATAGGTTTCATGCAATAACAATAGTTATGACCAATATACAGGATGACCCAAAAACGTTGGAGGTCCTTGAAAAGGGTGGTACCGAGGGGTGGGGCGATTTGAAACAATTTTTCCTTACGAGAATGGTGATCGAGGCTTCGTTAAGGAGATATTCCAGAAACAAAAACCCCCGACCAATCAGAGCGCGAGTATGCTGGTGCAGGGCCTGCGAAGCCTACGCTACCGCAGGCGTTCCACCGGCATATTCGCGCTCTGATTGGTCGGAGGTTTCTGTCAATATCTCCTTAACAAAGCCTCGAACAACATTTTCGCTAAGAAAAAATTGTTTCAAATCACACCCCCCCCCCCCAAAACACCCCATTCAAGAACAATCAACATTTTTGGGACACCCTGTATTGTTGCAAATGGGATTATCAGGAATACATGTGAAAGGATTGATTGCGTTTGGTAAATTCCTTATTGAGCTACACCAGAGCATAGCAATTTTGCACCAATAATGGTTTCAAACAATGGAAGGTCCATACATTTTTGCGAATGGGAACATCAAGAATTCATCTATCATGAAATGCGGAAAATTCCATCTCGATCGGTTAATTCCGTGCCGAGTTTCAGCAAAGAAAAGGAATTTTGCAATAGCAATAGTTATAAACAATTAAAAAAATTCATACATTTTTAGAAATGTGATTATCGCGAAAACCTGTACGGCAGCAAAATGTAAGGGATTTCATCGATTTCAGCCCAAACATACGTGAAATAGTACGCTCTTTGCGATAAAAAGTGATATAAAGTGGTAAAAAACAAACTAAAGACAAATGTTTTGTCATGGGACCAAATGGCAAATGCTCTTCCAGATGCAAGAAGTTTCAATCTGATTGGTCCATCCGTCTCGGAGTAAGAAGCAAGACAAAATTTTTCTGTTTTAAAAAAAAACGGGTAAAAAATGACAAATCACAAAATGTTTCTTTTACGCGACCAACTGAAAGAAATATTCGGCAAGATGCAAGAGGTTTCACTCCGATTCCTCAAGCCATCTCGATGTAATTGGCAAACATACCTAAAAATCACGGTTTCTTGGTAAAAAAAGACGGGTAAAAAATGACAAATCGCAAAAAGTCTTGATAGCAGGATCTGCGGGGGGGGCATGCCCTACAAGATGCAACAGGTTTCATTCTGAATGGTCAAGCCATCTCAGCGTAATCGGTGAACAGACATTAAAAACAAAATATATATATATATATACACACACACACACATGCATAGCCCACACCGAGTCTACCGCGAAGGGAGGTTCAAATGGTCAAAGGGGACGTTTCGCCTCATAGGGGGAGAAAGCCGAAGCGGTATGCTTTGGAGGCTTTTCCCCAGGCTGGGAGATCGTGGAGGCCCGGAGACAGTCCACAAATGCGTAAAGTCTACCGGGGATCGGATACCCCTCGTTTCGTTAACTAAGTCACGGCGTAGGGGTTTAGGATAAACGGAGAGTGCAGGTGACGGGGAAAGGTGCTAACGTATCAGTTCGACCGTCACTACTCCGTAGGAGGTAATTGTCGGAAACCGGGAACGGAACACTTCCAAAAAAAGGTGACAGTGCGAGTGTGCAGATTTACATGGGTCCTTATTAATAAGGAACGTGCCGTACTGCCAGCTCGAGCGACTCTGATTCTCAAGTGGCACGGCGGCAGTATATACAGTGTGGACCATTGTAATCTACCCAGTCGGATATCTCAGTTTTTTTGCACGCTATGGAAAAAATGACCTAGACAAAGGTTGCTCAGGAAAATAGGGGCCGACGATTGATGTAGTCAGATTTTACCTTAAAATCAGTTTTCAAGGTTAATTGAAGGTCAAATCGCATTTTTTGTATGGAAGCCTATATTTTTCAACCCGGATTCTGAAAGAGCGGAAAATTTTACGTTCGAAACCATATTTGAAAATTTTTTTTTCCGTGGCCCTTAAATGTTAATTACAAGGGGAAACACCGAAGTCAGTCAGTCAATCTTACGACCACGTAAACTGAAACCACATTTAGGCTAGCCTTCTTGAACCCAGGGTGGAGAATTAAGTCACCACTTATTACTTTGACCCACATCAATTTCAAGTCGGTTAAGGTGGTCTAGTACATTGACTTTCTACCTCATCTGACCTTACATTCCTTGGCGTTCAAATTTATTCCGACAAGCAAATAGGCGCAACTTCGCACAACTGATTCATGATTGACTAACTCCAGTGGGTAAAATTTTTTCGCCTACAGCTAAGTTTCCATCCTCGTTGACCTCGGAAAATTTTCATTGTGCGCCCACCTGCTAGCTTCAAAATTGATAAATTTTAATAACCGTGTGCGCTATAAACTATTCAGATTAAACACTTGAATAAACAAGTCAAGTCCGAGGATGGCCGATTATTCTCCTAATGAAATAGTCGAAATAACTTTAATTTTCGGAAAATGTAGGAACAATGCACGTCAAGCAGCAAGACTGTACGTCGCACGGTTCCCGAATAGGAGACATCCCAACCACAGAACCATAACACATTTGGTTGCCAGAGCTCGTCGAGGACATCTTCATCGGCAACGCAGGCATCGCCAATACAATGAGAACGATCCTCGTGTAGTAGCAGTTCTCGCTGCTGTTCATCTTGACCCTCACATTAGCTCTCGACAAATTGAAAGAGAATTGGGTTTACCGAGAAGAACAGCATTGAGAATTCTGAATGATCTTAGATATGATGCCTACCACATAGTGCTGGTCCAAGAGTTAAGACCAGTACACTTCCAAATGCGAATAGAATTTTGCCGTTGGGCATTAGGCATCATTCGGAATGATCCAAATTTATTCAATTATGTGCTTTTCTCGGATGAATCTCAATTTTGTAGTACTGGAGAGTTGAATCGACATAACTGCCATTATTGGGCAGATCAGAATCCACATTGGTTCAGAGCTGTAGATCATCAACATCGCTGGACCTTGATGGTCTGGTGTTGGATCATTAATGGGTACCTAATTGGACCCTACTTCTTTGAAGAAAATGTCAACCAACACAGCTACTTGGCATTGTTGAGATATCACTTGCCAGAACTTCTTGAAAATGTTGATATTGAAACAAGACGAAGAATGTGGTTCCAACAGGATGGTGCGGCATCACATTATGCAAGAATTGTTAGGCAATTTTTAGATACCCTTTACTCTGGAAGATGGATCGGTCGAGATGGCCCAATAAATTGGGCTTCTATCTCACCTGACCTTACACCCCCTGATTTTTATTTATGGGGCTACCTGAAAAATGTCGTTTATGCGCAGAAGCCCACATCTAGAGAAGACATGATGGAACCCATTCGCCGGACTTGCGCTGCCATCCCCAGACAAACTTTCCTCAACACTGTAGGCCACTTCCAAAGGCGTTTACGCTTATGCCTACAAGAAGTGGTTGACTGACCCGAGTGGGCGGCATCGTGGGAGGCAAGGGGGTTTTCCCCAAAGGAAACAGTCCTTACTACGTCCACGCCGTTGTTTCTGGGTAACGCTAAGAGTAAGGTTTTGGAAAGCTCAAACTACAGCAATCAAGACAAAAAATGAACTTCTGCATGGTGGCCCGGTTGGCTACCAACCCTCGGATTAATTGCTAGCTTCAGGTCATGTAAGAGGTGACTTAATTCTCCACCCTGGGTTCAAGAAGGCTAGCCTAAATGTGGTTTCAGTTTACGTGGTCGTAGGATTGACTAACTGACTTCGGTGTTTCCCCTTGTAATTAACATTTAAGGGCCACGGAAAAAAATTTTTTTAAATATGGTTTCCAACGTAAAATTTTCCGCTTTTCCAAAATCCGGGTTGAAAAATATAGGCTTCAATAAGAAAAACGCGATTTGACCTTCAATTAACCTTGAAAATTGATTGCAAGGTAAAATCTGACTATACCAATCGGCGGCCCCCATTTTTCTGAGCAACCTTTGTCTAGGTCATTTTTTCCGTAGCGTGCAAAAAACCTGAGATATCCGGCTGGGTAGATTAAAATGGCCCACCGTGTATGTATAATGGAACGCGGTTTCGCGAGGCGCAGCGCGCGATTCGCGACTAGCGGCGGACGGTGATAACGGCCGTGGAGGGGGAGACGGCGTGCGTTGGCGCGAGAGAGAGGGCCGCGGCTACCGATAGCGTTACAGACTTTTTGGAATATACTGTTGATTCAAAGGTACTGCTCCAAATTCAGACAAAGTCGATGCCATTAAAAAATGTCTAAAACCTAGAAATTTAAAAGAACTAATGCACCAAAATTACAAGTCCCATTGAACGATCTGTTGAAAGGTACACCTACTCGCGGTAATCCTTGCATTGTCTAGTCGAAGGAAGCCGAATATGCTTTTATCCAGGTAAAAAAATCACTTACCGAAGCAACCCTCCTCGCTCACCCGGTACCTGGCGCTAAATTAGGCCTTAACGTCGATGGGTCTGATTTTGCAATCGAAGCAGCACTTCACCAATTAGTAGCCGATACCTGGCATCCCCTATCCTTCTTTACCAAGACTCTCTCATCAGCACAGCGAAAATATAGTGCTTATGATGGAGAGCTATTAGCAACCTACACCGCGGTCCGTCATTTTAAACATAATCTCGAAGGTCACACATTTACCATTTACACGGATTATAACCCTTTGGTAGGTGCTTTTAAACAGCGGCTAGAGCGATCCATCCCCAGACAGTTTAGCTATTTAGATTTTATTGGACAATTCACCACTGACATACAGCACATATCGGGAAAAGAAAATTTGTTGCGTACGCATTGTCCAGAATAGAGGAAATTAACAAACCCATGGATCTTTTGGAAATGGCTCAGTCTCAACAGGCAGATGAAGAGCTTCAAAGTCTCTTGCTGTCTGAGACTGCCCTTCAATTAAAAAAAAGGTAAATTTCCAATTAAAAAAGAAGGGAAAAAAAACGAATTCTGCGACATGTCTACTCCTACAGTTCGCCCGTATGTATCAAAAGATCTTTGTAATCGAGTTTTCAATACCTTGCATGGACGGCCCGGGAATTAAAGCAACTCGCAAACTAATTACTGATCGTTTTATTTGGCCTTCTGTCAACAAAGATTGCAATAGATGGGCAAAAAATGTATACCGTGTCAGAAAAGCAAAATTACAAAGCACACTACATGCCCATTAGGAAATTTTTCAGTGCCGCCTGCGCGATTCCATCATGTCCATATAGACGTAGTAGGATCCTTACCCATTTCACAAGGATACAGGTATTGCCTGTCCTGTGTCGACCGCTTTACCCGGTGGCCAGAGGCCTGGCCGATTGAAGACATTACAGCCGAAACAGTAGCAAATACCCTATTAAAAGGCTGGATGTCACGATTCGGTGTTCCAGCCATTATTACTACAGATCAGGGCAAATAATTCGACTCACAATTATTTAAAGAATTCACACAATGTTTAGGCTCACACCACATTAGAACTGCCGCTTTTCACCCTGCACCGAACGGTATGGTTGAAAGATTGCATCGACAACTGAAAGCAGCAATTCGTTGTCACGAAACCGATAAATGGTCCGAAGTCTTACCGTTCATTTTATTAGGTATAAGGTCTACATTCAAAGAAGATTTACAGGCAACCCCGGCTGAATTACTTTATGGATGTAATCTTAAATTACCGGGAGAATTTTTCAAAGACGAACAAAATAATCTAACCACGTCCGATTTCGTTTTCCGTTTCAGACAAAATATGCAAAATACACAACACTGTCAAGGGTCGTGACACAGTACACTCAAAACATTTGTACATAAAGATTTACAAACATCAACCCATGTATTTGTTAGACATGACGCGGAAAAACGATCATTACACCATTATATGATGGACCATATGAAGTAATCTGTCGTAATAATAAATATTTTACCATACAGAACTCACAGAAAGAAATAGTTCACATATAGGAAGTACAAGCGACCAAACAACAAGCCGAAAACTTAAAAGCAACCTTAACCCCTTCCCGTGCCATTTAGCTCGTCGAAACTCGAGCCCAAGGGGTAGGCATCGACGCGCGCTAAACAGACCAGACTGATCCTTGTAAACAATCGCAATACCCATAAATCTCGTCGCGAATCTGACTCACGATATTCATGTTTGGGTCAAAATCTTCATCGCGAGTCTGACTTGCCAAAGTACGGAAAGGGGTTAAGCAAGCGGTATCGATTAAAACACGATATGGACGAACAGTGAAATTCGCCGACCGATATCAAGCATTGTAAATACTTTTCCTGTATATAAATTTTTGTTTGCGCATTATTCATATTAATATTAACCTACCTTACTATAATTAACTATAATTACATGCATTTAAACCTGTAAATATTATATAGCGTTATCACTGGCAAGGGGGCGATGTGGCGGCACTGGCGACGAGCTTACGCCACGTCTCCGCCTTATATTTGTAATAGTTATGTTTAGTTTTAAATGGTACCTCTGGACGAGTGAATCGAGGTGCGTGTTGCGCGACAGCGTTAAGTGAATGTTTAAATTGTTGGTTCAAATGTCGAGCGAATGTTCCAATGGTGAAGGTTTAATAACGATTTAACAGACCTTTTAAGGTTAACAAATGATTATATATTCAAAACTGAATAATTCTAATAATACAATTGTACAGTGTCGTATTGTCGCGGTTAGTGTATGAATTTAGTTACCTAATTGTTGCACGGTGTTAACGCACTGGCGATGCGGGGGTCGAGAATGCTTCTATGCCGTAATAGATTTTGTACCGTCCTCGCGGATCTATATGGTTAATATTGATCGAAAGGGATCTGAAGCCCGATCTCACTGAAGCGCAACTCTGAAGACGATCGACGTGACTTTACCAAGTAACTCTTTCGTACTAATCCCCGCGAGTAACGAAAATCATGGGTTTATATACCCCTAGATATTGGTGGGGATACGTCAGTGATTCCCATATATGGAAATTTGGCGGTTGAGATTTTCGTTACTCAGAAGTGAACATCTGTGGGGCTTTAGGGAAAGTTTAGATAAAAGGTTACCCACGCAACGCGAGTTAAAAGATGATTCTGAGAAAATTATGGTACAGCTGCAGGGTGCACTTCGGTAAGACCAGACTCCACATTCCAAGGGATAGATAAAATAAATGAACGCGAGCTTCGAAAAGAACGGGTGTGCATACGTAACAGGTCTTCCCTCTATTAATTTTGTATCGAACCAAGCATACTTTATTGTCAAAGAAAAAGCGGAAGCGCTCAACAAATCATGAATCAAGGAATGAATTTTAATAATGTCTTCACGCGATGAAATTTCTCACTGACTTTCTAAAAGACAGGAAGCATTTTGTATTTTGTATATTTTAATTATGATTAAATACTGCCTTTTACTCAATTACTTTAGAGTATCAATGTTTACTACATTACGTTAGTAGCGTAAGTAAAAAAAAACGTTTCCTGAAAAATATTGCAAAATTTGTACAGGATTAAATATTTGTAATCACGTTAAATACAAAAAAATTAGAAAAAAAATTCACACCGGACGAGAGAATCGAACTCAAGCTCGAAGCCTACTATGCGCGGACTTATCTGTCACAGCTACGCTGTCGCCTTGTGAACTATTCTAACGGAACCGAAAATAAGCACCGAAGCGGTGTTATATTTTTTTAAATTAATTTTTTCTCAAGAACGTCGAAGTATTGCGCCTTGCCGCTTTGCTCAAAGATTCTCCTAGTAATGCACTATCCCATAAAAAACTTCAAAAAAGTAAAAAAATTACGCCAACTACAATGAAAAAGTGGAGGGGCCACGCCAAGCATTTAACTTTCAGACCGCGGAAAAATATATATCTTTGAGCTATTTTTGAAATACTGGTTTCGTTTCAAAAATTATATTTTTTGAAACGACGAAAATCCTTTGAACTACGTCTGCCTTTCTCTAGTTTACTTTCTTTCAAATAATTTAAAACAATTTGAAAAGCCCGCTACTATATATATATATATATACATACATATACATATACGCGCATGCGCTCTACATTTTAGTTGGTAAGACAAACCCAGACGGCGCTACAAACTTTGTACCAACTTTTAATACGATAGCTTGGCCCCCTGATTGTAAACAGTCGGCCATAATTTTTGTCATGTTATGTCTTTTGATCGACACTTAACAATTCTATCTCCGTCTATAACCTTCTCAGGACAACTTCGTTTTTGTAAACTCTACATAAACAGTCTAAATTAAAAACAGTTTCCTGGTATGTATAAAGATATCTGACAATTCAGATTTTGGCAACTTACCTTGTAATTAAAATTGATCAACACTTTACAATTCTGGCTGCAATTTGTTACTAAATTAAAAACATTTTGCTGGTATAAAGAACTGAAAAAAGTACACACTTTAATTACAAATCGAGAATAATTCAATAGTGTACAGGGTGTATACAAATTATTGGTCGCCACTTTCAGAGGTTATTCTACACATCTGGATCGGTGGACATTTGCAAAAAAAACCGACCGCAAAATCCATTATGACCTCAAAATTTAAGGTCAAAGTTTTTTTTAATTTTAAAATTCTACTCGAGGAGTAGGTAAAAAGCTTCAAAGGAGCCACATGCCGGAGACGAACCGTTTTCGCGTAAAAAATTGTTAAAGTTTTTTAAATTCTCGATAGCGCGGAAGCAACACAACGGGACGCCGCACCACATAAACGTAATATGCAGCGCGGAACAGAATGAAACCATGTTACGTATTTCGTTGGCAAATAAAAGCGCATCGAAATGCATTTAATTCGTCGAATGCACGATTACACTCAACACTTACAATGATTAACTACGCAAAAAAACAATATCGAAAAAAAAATATCGATCGACGGAAAATAAATAATATCGTTTATAAGACGACATAATACGCAATTTAGAATTTACCTTTCAATATTTAATAAAAGTAACATTGATAAAATGAAACAGTAATTAATAACTTGCTGACTTACATATCGATGACTCCAATTTCGCACGTTCACGAAGTTACAGGTATCCATTGTATTCATTCTGTTCCCCGCTGCGTATTACGTTTGCGTGGTGCGGTCACACTTTACCATCGCGCGTGCATATACGAATAGGAGCTAGGGTGGGAGCCCTCGGCGCCGCTGCGGCGTCCCGTTGTGTTGCTCCGCGCTATGGAGAATTTGGAAAACGTTAACAATTTTTTACGCGAAAACGGTTCGTCTACGACATGTGGCTCCGTTGAAGCTTTTTACCTACTTCTCGAGTAGAATTTTTTAAAATTAAAAAAAACTTTGACCTTAAATTTTGAGGTCATAATGGATTTTGCAGTCGGTTTTTTTTTGCAAATGTCCACCGATCCAGATGTGTAGAATAACCCCTGAAAGTGGCGACCAATAAGTTTTATACACCCTGTACAAAATTTGGCACTGGACAGGTTATGAATGAGCGGCATGAGTGGCCGCCACGAGCCCTGCCGAATGATTCCGAGAATCGACGAATCAACGAATGGCCTTACTTCTTATTGGCTAGGTATTGATGAAAAATTCCTTGAAGAATCAGAAAAATAAGAACAAGATTCGACGGTTTTTTGACAGATTCATGACATGATATTACGATATCTCAGTTGTACGTAGACCAATTTGATTGATTTTCGTTTTATTCGAAAGCTTATATGCGATTTACACTAGAAAAATGCCTTTAAATTTAGAAAATATTGCAGTCGTGACGAGATATTACTGAAAGAAATTTCAGGTTAGGTTGGAATTGCTGCACAGTAGGACAAAATGGCTCGCTGCGATCAAAAATCTATATTCGTCAATTCGAAAAATGGAAAAACTGTTTGCATACGCGGATAGAGAACAAATTGCTATTTAATGTAGTGCGATCCATTTTTTTATACTTGCTTCCATTTTGCTGTGATGCGTATTCAAAGTCAGTTGAAATTTGTCCAAGCAAAACCCTTATGACACCTATCTTCAATGTACGATTCTAAAAAACTTTGCTAGGGAAAACAAAATTCCAATGAATTATAAAGTTTACTAGATTAGTATAGATTACATTCAGTGCATAAAGCAAGTCAAAATGTTAACAACTTGTTAAATAATATTATTTAAATAAAAGGAAGTATACCGGATTAAAATTTTAACTTTACATAAAGGTTTAAAGTCGATTTTCGTATATTCCCGGGGTATAATCAATACCATATGAAAGGCTGAACCTTTCCCTTTCAGGAGCACAAAGAATTGGGTGCTATTTCCTGCTACTTTTAAAGAAAACAGCGATTACAGTAAACTCTACCTCGCGTGACTGTTACAGTTGCTACTGAACATTCGCTGTAGTACCGACGACTGTTTCACGTATGTTCGGGCTAAAATCGATGAAATCGATGAAACCCCTTACATTTTGCTGGCGGGCAGATTTTCGCGATGATCGCATTTGCAAAAATTTATGAATTTTATTATTATCTATAATAATTGTTACTGCAAAATTCCTATTCATTAATGTACCTCGGCAAGGAATTAACCGATTAAACTATTCACATCTAATAGTAGATGTTTTCGTGTATTCCTTTTGGAAAAATTTATGCACACTTTCATTGTTTAAAAATTGTTACTGCAAAATTAGCTAGACAAGGAATTTACCAAACGCGAAGAATCCTTTCACATTTATTTGCACATGTATTCCCGATGATCCCATTTGCAACTATACATTGCTCATAATTATTGTTATTGCCACTAAAAAGTGTGAAATAAAATAATTTTTGGAAAAAAAATATAACTGACTTCGAGAATATTAAATCTGCACTAAAAAATATAAAATAATTTCTATTTCCTTTATATTGAATTAGATTAAACAACCTTTTCAAAGGCGGCGCAAAATTAAAGATGACTTACATTCAAAATTACCAAACGTGATTTAAGTTTCTATCGGAGGAACAAAAAATATGACCTTCAATTATTGCTATTATTATATCTACTTTAGATATCATATACATTAACACTATTCAATATCCCGGACCCCACCAAATATTATCACAATCCTACTCATTGTCAGACAGTATTTCCATAGAGAGAGTATACCGGGCGACCCAAAAATGTTGTAATATCTTGAAAGGGTGGTTCGGGAGGTGATTTGAAACAACTTTTTGCTTAGCGAACATGTTGTCCGAGGCTTTCGTTAAGGAGATATTAACAGAAAACCCCGACTAATCAGAGCGCGCGTATACCCTTGGAGTGGCCGTGGTAGCGAAGGCTACGCGCTAAGCGATCGGGCTTGTACGCAAACAAGTGATTCGACGTGCATCAAAGGACATGGGTGCAGCCTCCTAGCGCGTAGCCTTCGCTACCGCAGCCACTTCAACGGTATACTCGTGCTCTGACTGGTCGGGGTTTTTTGTTAATATCTCTTCAACGAAGCCTTGGATAACATTTTTGCTACGGAAACAGTTGTTTCAAATCACGCCCCGAATCATCCTTTTCAAAGACCTCCAACATTTTTGGGACACCCTGTATAGACACTCGCATTAATATTCGGACACGTTATAAAACACAATTCCTTCTTTTGAAATTGGTCGAAATGACTTGAAATTTTTTTTTGAGAAGCTAAAAAAATTAATTTATTACGTAATTCCAAATAGTTCCGAATATTACGTACATATCACATCTCATATGTACACAAAATATTGTATTCCTAATATTGAATAAACATTTATTTTACATGTGCAAACATATATTCTGTTGCGAATATTAGATAAATATGTGTTTTATCTACGGAAAAAAATATACTGTTGCGAATTGTAGTGTATGCGTGAAGTGTGTGGACAGTGTGCGTAAAGACAACGGACGATCGAGGCAAAGCATTCTCAGATCATCAATACCCATACTTTCTCTCTCGCAGACTTTCACATAATTTATCAATTTAAAACTTTGACAATATGAGTACATTTTCATTTTATTGTGTTTTAAAATATTTCTAAGGGCATTCATTGACGCAGATACCCCTCCTCTCACAGGCTTTCAGATAATTTGTCAGTTTAAAACGCTGACAATATGAGTACATTTTCATTATTTTACATTTTAAAATAATTCTTATTCATCAAAACCTTGACCTTGCCTGTCCACGCCAAGCATTTGACTTCCAGGCCACGGACATCTAGGCAAATGTCTAAACAGTCTCAGTTTGTGGTTGATACACTATTTAGCTTCTTCATTTCACCGCCAAAGTCCGGAGCAGTCAGTTTACATGAGTTGTCATTAGGGTCCGAACGTCTGCACTGTTGAACACAGCATTTTAGCTGCGCATAGTTGTAAAGCACCGAATTTTTCATTGTGTTATACAGTGTCGCCTTTGCACTTTGCTGGAAAGCACTTCTTGAATTTTTTTAGGGGGATCTTCTATTTTTCTATGATTACTCTTTAAGTCCTCCACTTTTTCAAGTACTTGGCGTAATTTTTTTACTTTTTTAAAGTTTTTTATAGAGATCTCACTTCTTTTTACAAAGCTAATTTCTATAGTGAATGACTTCAAATAATAGAAAATGGGAGATCAGTTTGAATCCTTTAAGGTTTTAAAAGTACGCGGAACGCATTGCAGGAAGTCTCATTGCAAGAAATTTATGAAAGACAAAATGTAATCACTTTATCAGTAACATTTAAATGCAACAAGACTTTCTGTCATGTGTCATATGTACTTTTGAAAAATTAAAGGATTAAGTTTGACCTCTCTTTTTCTATATTATTGTAATACAATAAATTATGTGTTACAAATAGTGGATCTCTGTTCATTTTCTCATTATTTAAATTTCTTGTAACAAAACTTTCTGCCATCCATTGTGTGTATTTTTGAAAATTCTAAGGACTGAAACTGATATTGCAATACGATTAGTTGTGCACTACAAATAGTGCATTTCTTTTTTCATTTCTCGCTTTATCTTTAACATTTAAATTTCTTGCAGTGAGACATCTTGCCATGCGTTCTGTATACTTTTGGAAACTTAAAGAACTGAAGCTGGTCTCTTTCCTATATCTGGCTTCAGACACATTATGTATATTGTAGACTCTACGTTTACTATAATAAAAGACAAATGTATTTTTATTTTAAGCTCTACATTAATTTGCAAGTAAAATAAGGTTTGTATGTGTTATTTACAAATAAAATTAATGTCATATGAATAACGCACAATTTATTATATTACAATACCAGATTCAGTCCCTTAAGTTTTCAAAAGCACACGGAACACAACACAGAAAGTCTTGTTGTAACAAACTTGCATGTTAAAAATGAAGTATGACATGAAAAAAGAGGTCTACACTATTTCTAACCCACAATTTATTATAGTATAATACCAGTTTTAGTCTTTTATGTTTCCACAGTGCACACAACGCATCGGAAAATGTCTTGTTGCTAGAAATGAAATGTTAAACATGAAATGAGAAATATAGAAAGAAATCCACTATGTGTAATGCACAATTTATTGTATTAGAATAAAATTCACAAGTATGTACAAGGCGTGGCAGAAAATCTTGTTGTAACAAATTTAAATGTTAATAAATAAAGTGGGAAAATGTACAAAGAGATCCAGTATTGGTAACGCACAATTTATTGTATTATAATTCCAGTTTCAGTCCTTTAAGTTTTCAAAAGTACGCACAATGCATGTCAGAGAGTCGTTGCAAGAAACCAAATGTCACAAATGCAAACTGACAGTTACAGGTTAGAAATGAACGAGCGGCATGAGTGACAGCCATATTACAATTCCGACCGACGAGCCTTGCCGACTGATTCCGAGAGTCGACGAATCGACGAATGGTCTTAGCTCCTATTGGCTAAGTCTTGACGAAAAGAATAAGAATAAGAATCAGAATCAGAAGAAAAATCTACAATTTCTGACTGATTCATGGCATGATATTACGATATCTCAGCTGTACATATACCGATTTTACTGATTTTGGTTTTATTAGAATGCTTATATGCGATTTACATTAGAAAAATGCCTTTATATTTAGAAAATACAGCAGGCGTAACGAGATATTAATGACAGAAGTTTCAGGTTAGGTTGGAATCGCAGTTTTACGAGTAAAAGATACGTGGTAGCGCCAGCGTCAGTATACACGGTGGCGTATAATTTTTCATGTACTTGGCGTCGAGACGCTACCGCGTCTCTATATAATAATATTGTGAATAGTGTATTTTGTATTCGGAAACAAATATTCTGTTCTAAATATTGAATAAATATGTATCTTATGTTAAAAAAAGTATTTTTTTCTAAATCTAGAAAATTCAGAGCGGACGTCTCTGGGACGTACAAAATTTACGTCCCATGTACGTCCGACAAAGGACGTCGGACGTAAACTGGACATGAAATGGACATCCATGGGACGTCCGGTGGTATCTGGGTAAATGAAACATTTGAATTCTTTGTATATGTTACAATAAAAATGTTGCGGGAAATAGCGAAGAAAGTAAAATGGACAGATACTGGGGACTGCAGACAGAGCTAAGGAGCTGCTAGGCCCAGAAACAAACAACAAAAAAAGTGCGCGACAGACGATACAACTAAACAAACAAGAGGCAAGGAACGTGACATTCATACTAACGGACACGCCCCTCTAAACGCGTATCTCCACAAGATACACAAAAGCAACTCGAATGTCTGCAGGCAATGCGGGGAAACACAAGAAACAGCGAGACACATCCTATGCGATTGCCCAAGACTCACAACGCCCAGAAGGAAACACCTAGAACAATTATTCCTGGAACTAGACACGATTCCGACAATGAAACCAGCCAAAATAGCATCCTTCCTAGAAGAGATCGACCCATGGAAAATAGACGATGCCCATTAACCAACACAAAGATACACATCCTAAAATGGTAAAACATGGCACGCGTAAGAAAAAGGAGGACTCGAACACCGCATCGGCACAAAGAGGAACCACGGAGGACGCCTCGAGAGTGTGAACCGAAGT
Organism: Hylaeus volcanicus; assembly: GCF_026283585.1. Lineage (NCBI taxonomy): Eukaryota > Metazoa > Arthropoda > Insecta > Hymenoptera > Colletidae > Hylaeus > Hylaeus volcanicus. The sequence continues at coordinate 218,812 of NW_026533129.1, read as the reverse complement.
GGCAACTCGCCGAGGAAGGCGTCCGCTGGCGGGGGGGCGAAGACGGGGCCCCCGCCCTACTCCCTACACGCACCAACACTCACACTAGCCAAGTGTAAAATGGCACTCCCCAGCAATGGGTGTAAAAAGAAAAAAAATCATCACTAGAGAAGGGTCTGCGCGCCTCTCTCATAGAGGAAAGTATTCAGACCTAGGACGAGTGGTGAACGTACTAAACAACTACACTATCTCACGTAAAGGGGTAACGGCTCTATGAAAATGAACCCAATAATAACCCTGTGGAAAGGGTGGTGACCCTTGCCGATAGAAGAAATAACCTTTCGTCACGGAAAAGGGGGGATCTCAAGTGAACCCTGTGGCGGGTGGTTACCGCGCAATAAACAAAGGCGACAGCCAGGACGGTAGGGATTAAGAGCTACCGGGATACACAACCCAGACACTAAAACCCAAATAGGGTAGGCCCGTTACAGCATTAGACAAGACCGAGGGAGATAGACGGACGGTCACAGGCTTGCCTTGGCCTCCAAGGCACAGCAGTGCGCTACCAGAACCATTCCACGGCCCCTAGAATAGGACTCGGAGGCATCAAGATGTGAGGAACTAAGCCGGCAACTCGAACATCGAGCAATGCTAACGGGCCATCGCCGATATAGGGAACCGAGTGGGGTAGGCTAGCCAACTAAGGAGGTGGGACGGCCTCTGAACTGCTCGCGATCTAGTTAACACCTCAAGAACAGAGGCGGGAGGGGTAAGAGGGAAGAGGGGAGTACTAGGGAACAAAGTCAGGGAAGGGGATAGAGGGGTGGCAAACTTGAAGGGATAAGATCCCGGATTATGGGACACGTAGGCTAAGAACGGTGACCGACTATCGGCCCAGGAATAGTCTGACGGGGGTGGATAGAGCTCTCAATCGCGCCGACACGGTATAGAGGGGAAAACATGCAGGCTGGCACTGCGGGTCCTGAGGGATGCGGTTCACCCAACGCTCAACTCAGCTACGGCATTACCAAAGCATAGGTAGTATGGTCCCGTCCAATGATGAACCACCCTGTGAAGTACCGACGTTCTCGTTAAGGATAGGCCCGGGCCAAAAGAAAGCGAAGACCTAGCAAGAAACGGAAAGAATCAATGGCCGGGTGACTGTCTCCTCCGTTCTTACAACTAGACCGGGGTGACCGGAACAGGGGCGACGACCCACGCAGCCAAGAGGACCTCGGGGACCTCACCGGTGGCCCCCTCCGGCCAACAATACCAAAACTATGCAAAAACTATAATAAGAATGCTACTTTAGTAAATGCATACAGTTCGCAGCAGATTCTAGTCAATGTATGTCGACAATGCCCATGACTTCATCTACAATCGTTGCGAAATGCCTACACGCTTTTACTATCGCATATGTATTGAAGCCAGCGCTTTAGTTTCGCTATTGATTTCACGTTAGCAGTCCTCTGCAGTAGGCGCCATCTCATACCAATTGCCTTAACTAAATTTGTCACGTGACTTGCACTACATTATCCACAAAATGGTGGAACTCGTCGTTAGGAATGCTTTCAGGAATGATTTCGTTTTTCGTCCTTATATCAGAATATTTGAGGCTTGGTGAGGGCTCATACGAAGGAGGAAGGTTCAACACATCCGGCTTTGGTCATCGTTTGAGTTACAAAACTCTTTTAGTGACCTAAAAATACATGCATTCTGCAAGTGTATTTTATCCTATTTTTGCTCTACTTTGGACACTCATATTATTAGATATTAACAAGAATCTCGTTGAATCATGACCAGAGCCGAGTGTATTGTAGGCTTGCAGAAAACTCCAATGTTTCGAGTTGCTCGCGAGTCGAGTTGAGCTGAGACCCAGTTTTCAATCCGAGTCGAGTACTCAGAAGAAACGAGCAGCTCGAAGGAACTGAGTAGCTCGGACCAAACCGAGTAGCTCGGGCAAAAGCGAGCGGCTCGAAAGAACCGAGTAGCTCGGAGAGAAGCGAGTAGCTCAAAAGAACCGAGTAGCTCGGGCAGAAGCGAGTTGCTCGAAAGAACCGAGTAAAGATCGATTCAGACTATACGACACGGACCGTCACGTTTCGGCAACGTGAATCCGCCTCCTCCGAGGCGCTTGCTTCGGTCCGAGTTACTCGCTTCTCTCTGAGCTACTCGGTTTGGCCGCTCGGTTCCTTCGAGCTGCTCGTTTCTTCCGAGTACTCGACTCGAACCGGCCATTCGAGCCGAGTAAAACTCGGCTCGCCTTTTCCGAGTACTCGAACTGCTCTAGTGTATTGAACCTTCCTTTTTTCCAATGAACCCTCACTCAACCTCAAATATTCTCATATAAGGATTATTAATATTATCTACTACGTGTAATCACACACATCACTTACCTTATTCCTTATGTCTAAAGCAAATTATGTTTTTACATGGCTCTCATTCGCATACTACGATCGCCCTTTCACAGCACCTACCCAAGTTCCGGTTGAAAGTATACAGTTCCGTTAAATAAAAAGTTAATGACCTTGATAATTTGTAAAAAAAAATACCTTCAGTGAAAAAAGAACCATTTTAATTTCGATCTTATCACTTTTCATGTCATTAAATCCAAAAGAAATATTTGCGCATTAAATAAACTAAAAACAAAGGTGCGATAAAAAACTAGATGTTGAAAAAAGATAAAAAGTTACTACTCCTACATTAGCACCAAACGTAGAAAAGTATTGAAATAAAAAATAAAGCAACGCAACTATTACAAGAATGCCTTAGAAGAGCCTTATAATTGGAATGGTTCCTACAATATATCAATATTAATTATTTATGTTATATATTATACTAAAATTGTATCTCATTTCTTCTGTGCAACTTTTACTGACAACTTTCTATAAATAGGCGTAGTATCCTAGAATAGCTTTTCAAAAAGCGAAAGCAGAAACCTTGAGCCCAAGTGTCGAGACTCGAGGTAAAGGCGTCGCGCGCGCGCGAAAGAGCGAGAGGGAGAAACAGAGAGTTTAACACAATATCTTTTTATCTTTTATTAAACTTTGTTTCTTTTTATTACGCATCTGTGTTCATAATATCACAGCAACTCGTCTTGATTGATCCCATATAGGTGACAACAAATTTGATTTACTTCACTGAATATTAAACTAAACTTCTTGACATAATTTCATTACACATTAAATGAAGTGTCATAATACTATACACTGTATATCTAAAAATGAGTTTCAATTAATTAATACAATTTTCATGCTTTATAGTAAAAAAATCGATCAAATTATTAGGTATACGATTTTAAGTGATAATCATTGTATCGTCGTTGGCGCATTTCGGAAATGTAGTTTACAATAGCATATCATTGTTCAACACCAAAATAGTTTAAACGATATTATGTTGCAGATTCGATTGAAACATAAACGTCACTCAGTTGTGGAACATGAAAGTGCAATGGAAAGAAAGGGGCAAGTCGAAGGAAAGATAGAGTCGGTTAAAAGAATGTCTTCAATAGGAGGACATCAAGTCGACCTAGCTCAAACATACACAGGACTGGACAAGAAAATCTCTGAGGAGTTCATCTCGATCGCCATGGATCCAGAAAGGCATTCGAAAGCTTCCAGCAGTCACGGCAGTGAAATTGGCGCCTCAAAAACCTGCTGAAAACATGATACTCATCCAATGGTGTCTTGTATTACGCTTTCTCTAAACAATTCTCGTATACACATGCTTTTAACATTGAAAGGAAGAAGATGAATTGTTGCCTTGAATACCGTTGTACTTATGTTTATTTTGTTGTTCTTTGAATTTTTAGTACTTATATTCGCTCAAGGCTTTATTTCTATGGTGTCTGAAATATTTATTATGAAGGTTCGCACCTGCGTATCGAGATTCTACTTAATTAATTGCTACCATAAATGTTAATCGTCGTATACGCCTTTTACAGCCTGGTTTATTCGAATGTAATTTCTTCTAAACGGAGAATGGTAAATGTTCGAGTATTTTCAATTGTAAAAAAGTGGCTATGCATAATTTATGTAAGGACAAATTAATATTTTAAAAGTTAGTACAGGTACTGGTTACTCCTTACTTTGGGGCACCAAAAATTATGAACTTTGTTTTCACCATTTAGTAGTTTTTGATGCCCAGATTACGAAAATGTAAGTTAAAATGTTAGGAATCTAACAGTTAAAGAGATACGCGTGCGAAAGTTAAACATTTTTGACGTATTTAGCTGGTTAATCCGACCCCATATTGGCTTCGACCGTGGGTTTGGTGGGTAATTAAATCGGTAATGCTATTCTGATGTAAACAGATGATCATAGATGGCATGAACGTTTGTTGTGAACACTTTTAACGGGTGCTGCGACAATATTAAAACCCATTTTCTCTCTTCTTTTCTCTACATACATTCTGCGTCCTATTCACATTTCCCGTCTTTTTAATGTTCATTCATGATGATTCCATCACGCATGAGGAAAAAATGGGGGTCCGGGGACTATCCCTCGGTCGGGGGTCTGGAGGCGAAGCCCCCAACAATGAGTACTGCAGCGCACCACGCAGGTGTGTACACAGTTAGCCTGGGAGGTATTTATAGTTTCGCCGAGGGTCGAGGGGGCGCAGCCCCCGGCCGGCAGGGGGCCTGGGGGGGGGGGGGGCGAGGCCTCCCAGCACGCGTATAGTTTCAAAGCATATGCTTTTTAAATTTTGTAACAGGATTTTGAGCTGAAAGTATATGCCTCGAAACGGTACACACTACACACCCGTTACAAGCATTCATAACAAACGTTCACGCCATCTATGATCGTCTGTTGACAACAGAATGGCATTACCGACCTAATTACCCACCAAACCCACGGTCAAAGCCAATATGGCGTCGAATTAACCAGCTAAATACGTCAAAAATGTTTAACTTTACACACGCGTATCTTTTTAACTGTTGGATTCCTAACATTTTAACTTACATTTTCGTAATCTAGGCATCAAAAACTACTAAATGGTACAAAAAAAGTTCATCATTTTTGGTGTCCCAAAGTAAAGTTTAACCCAGCTATTTATTAATTTCTCGTGTTTTTTTGGTACATTGTTCGTTAAAAAATGCAACAATGTGTACCCACAGAAAGAAGATTCAGACTTTCAAGGAACACGAGACATCTTTTTGTGTATTTTGTTATATAATAATTCCAAAGGAAAATCATAGTTGTAAAACTTTTCTTTACATAATGTTCAATAAAATACAAATCAATTTAAATAGAATAAAAAATATATATATGAAAATCAAGCAGAAAATAGAGAAAGAAAAAACCAATGTACTATCTCATAGTGTAATAGTATAAAAATTAATTCATAACTTTCATGTATTAACTTTCTTGTCGATAAATATCCTGCCAAAGCTGTCTAATTAATTTCTTAATGTGTATATGCATATTTCACATATTAGATTTTTAAGAAATACTTTTTTTTATGTTTTTGCTAGACTTGTAAAATATGATACAAACCGTGTAACGTATTTCCTTGGCAAATAAAAGCGCATCAAATGGATGTAATTTGTTAAATGCACGATTACACTCTACACTTTCAATGATTGACTACGAAAAAAAAAAATATCGAACGTCGGAAAATAAACAATATCGTTTATAAGACGACAAAACACGCAATTTAGAATTTACCGTTCAATATTTAATAAAAGACAGTTTGAGAAAATACGTAACACATTCCATTTTCTTCCGTGCTGCGTATTACGTTTGTGTGGTACGGTTACACTTCACCATCGCGTGTGCGTATACGAATGAGGTAGGGTGGGGGACCCTCGGCGCCGCCACCGAAATTAACAATTTCTTACGCGAAAACGATTCGTCTTCGGTATGTGGCTCCTTTGAAGCTTTTTACCTACTCCTTGAGCAGAATTTTTTAAAATTAAAAAAAACTTTGATCTTAAATTTTGAGGTTATAATGAATTTTGCGGACTATCTTTTGCAAATGTCCACTGATCCAGATGTGTACAATAACCGCTGAGAGTGGAGACTATTAATTTTTTTCCATCCTGTACATGAGTTCCTGAAAATAAGAGTGGTGTATATCTGTTCTCTAAATAGAACATATGTAAATATGCATTTTTTAAAGCAAAATACAATTGAATTACACCACTCTAATTTTCAGAAGCTCTTATACTATTTGTTCCGCAACTGATACGCAGCAACAATCTTGATTAAAATTTTCTGTCTGATTTAAACGTCGAAAACTGTTCCGTTACAACGGTTGTACTGCCAATGCCTGATCTCCGTGTTGTGTAGCAGTGAAATAAATTAACATTCACTATTGATCCAGTTCGTCGTCAGTTTATTAATAAATGTTTATCCAAATTCATATCTTTATATAGATGAAAAACAAAAACTTAAATTCAAGTTTTAAACGCTTTATCGTAATCGTTTCACTGAACAGCCGATTTTCTCAAGAATTCATTCTCGACTAACAAAGCCGCTCGTCGCTGTCGACGTCGATCGTACCTCTCTTGCTGCTTACGTTGGCCTTCCGTAATGTGTTCCGATATCCTTTCTCGGAGCTCATTAAGGTCCATACGTTCAGCTTCATCTTCCAACTCTTGTAGGCTCCACCCTTCTCCCTCCGCCCGGGGTCTTATAGAGTCGATAGTGGGGGAGGCTAACACCCTCCCCCCGGGATGTATGTAAGCTGGGAAGTGTCCTACGAGTACTAGCGTGTACCAGGCGCTTCCCACGTATCCTAGGCCGGTGTGGCGTTTTAGTGGGTAGCCATCGCGGATGGGCGCGCCTCCGGCGCTCTTCTCTGGGATGGTAGTCCCGCATAACCTTGGTTTTCCCCTTCGGAAATCGATATTATCGATGCGAGAAAGATGATTCTGCTTCTGGTGGAGGACTCTGAGTTCGAGGCTTTTGTAAGATCAATGGCAAACCGATGCATGACGTTGTTTCCCTTTCTGGTGACCACGTGGCAGATTGTACAATTGTTGCGTCACAGCTTGACTTTGATTTTCTGCACGGTGTTAGGAAGGTCGAGTTCAATGAATTTATGCAGGTCTTTGGAGACTTTAGCGATCCAGGTGATATAACACATGTATCCGTCAAGCGTGTAGAGCTACTCTTTGAGAAGAACCAAGTTGCACACTTGGGGGAGGTGATTCGGGAGAAGTTGCACGTTGAGGCTCTGTACACTCAGAGGGGACATACTGCGGTCCTACCGTCTAATGCACCAGCTCCAGCTGAGAAGGCGCGAAAACGCAGGCGTGCCGTCAGTGATTTCGCTAGTGTTGTCACTGTTGACCGTACATCGCGAAAATCGCTCGTTCAGACGATGCGTAAGGAGACCGTCACTCGTGCGTATACAGATGTCATTCCTATGCCAGGAGATGGAGGTTGCCTTTTCCATGCTCTCGCTTATTATACTAAGTATACTGCGACTGAGATGCGTGAGTTGTTGTGGAATGCAGCATCAGAGGCGGAGCGTAGATTGATAGTGGGTACGCGTGTAAACGATGGTACGCAGGCTTGGTGGGGCTTGAGCGATCAATTGCCCATTTTTTCGCGGTTGTTTAACGTCTCAATGTGTGTACACGGTTTCAAGACCGCGGAGTGTGGCTTCATCTCACGTGTATGGGGTCAAGATGCCGGGAAGGGGAAGCGCTGCTGGGGTTGCGGTAGCCGCGGCCACAAGTACAGCCAGTGCGACCTCCCCCGGATGGAGGAGTTTTGTTTCCAATGCGTGAAGGCGGAGGGACCCGCCCGGTGTCGCCATCCTCGGGGCCGTCGGTATGGGCTTCCCGAGCCCCCGCTCGGTCTACCCACGGCCCCCGATACCTTCATACTCATTCCGCTTCAGGAGGCCCAAGAGTCCCCACACAGATTGGGCAAGAGGATGCCGACACCGGTAAGGGAGGATCGTCGGAGGCATGATACGGCATCTGTAAAAAAAGCGCGGCTGCGTCTGCCGGCCTCAAGCGAGCGGTGCCACACAGGGGCCCCATATAGGGTCATCGACCGCACCACGATCGCGTATAAGCGGCGGAATCTCAACTCTGGCCACCCGATATTCGGCAGCAGTCGGGCTAAAGATGGTGGGCCGGATATCGACGGAGGTATCCATAACGCGAATCCTGAGGTCCAGACCGGTGGGCGGCCGCCGCGCCCGAGACAATCCGTAAAGCCAGATTGCTTCGCTCTTCGCGGCGGCCACAGTCAGACCCATCCTCCGTAGTCTAGGGCGGACTCAGCAAGGTGCCTGGTCCTGCTCCAATCCTCCCCCTCGGCATACACCAGGGTGTCATCCGCATAGCACAGTGCTCGGAATTACTTGTACATTTTGACCCGATTCCTGAAGCACCACCTCCTGCAACCCCACTACTGCTCTAGGCTCGACGGCCGAGCCGACGATCGTACGCGCGACGTTGTTTCTCAGGGAAGTACTACAATAGATATGACGGGTTTCACCCGCGTGAGTAAAAATTTCCTTGCGCTGTCAGTATTTTTTATTTTTAC
>NW_026533129.1:189085-195326 GCF_026283585.1 Hylaeus volcanicus | reverse complement strand
CAAATACTCTCGAATTCGGCGGAGCCACTACTTGGGGAACAGTAGCACCCAACGACCAAAAACCTTCCCCATCTTACCAAGATCATACCCTTGCCCTGTTCGACCACGGAACAGGGGGGGATACCACGATCCACTCGACACCACATTGCCACGGAGACCGCCTCGTCCCCGAACCAGTGTGGATGGTTAGGGACTTGATAGAGCTCCGCGGGCACCGCCAGGCTAACCTGCCACTCCGCCAAGCATTGGACGAAAAGGACCTGCGCCCGGTGGCAGTTGTTAAGGTTGGCGTTATTGTTTTTTTTATTTTTTTTTTCATTGTGGGGAAATGCGTTACGCATACCTTATGTGGGACTACCATCGGGGAGGGGAGCACCGGATGCGCGCCCGTCCGCGATGGCTACCCACTAAAACCACACACCCGCCTGAGCTACATGGGAAGTGCCTGGAACACGCGGATATTCAGCAGGACACTTCCCAGCTTACATGAATCCCGGAGGGAGGGTACCAGCTTCCCCCACTACCAACTCTATAAGACCCCGGGCGGAGGGACCCGCCCGGTGTCCCCATCCCTGGGGCCGTCGGAATGGGCTTCCTGAGCCCCCGCTCGGTCCACCCACAGCCCCCGGCGTCTTCATGTCCGTACTGGTTCAGGGAACTATGAGCTCCCTGAACGCCAGGACAAGAAGACGCCGACACCGGTAAGGGAGGGTCGTCGGAGGCGTGAACCGGCACACCCCGACCCTCCCCCCCCCCACCCCCCACCCCATGCGCCCACACAAGACCGGGTGGTCTAAGTGGAGACGGGCCGAGCATGTGTGGTCCCGAGGGGAATTATATTCCCTCCGGGGGCCAGGGTCAGCTCACGCCCCGGCCCCCCACATTCGTCGCCTCCGGGCGAGGCACATGTCGTCGCGGAGGCGCCCCTCGCGGCCCCCCACCATTCATACCCCTGTTACGGTTGGCCAGCAGTACCATTAGGGTAGACTTGGTAGCCGTGAATGCGCCTACTCAAGTCCACCCCTCCCCCCCTGAGACCTGTCCCGGTGTTACAACCGAGCAGGCCTCTACCTCCATACTAACAGGAATGAGGGCTGGCGGGGTAGATACAGCTGCCCTACCTACCCTCTCCTTAGTCTTAGGGGGCGGAGCCACACCCCTCGCCACCATAAGACCTTTCTTCTTGGGCGGCGGGGAGCACACCTTGTTCCCCGCCTTATGGTTTGAGGGTCTCCCAAGCGAAGCGCAAACCCCGCAGTTGTGGGGCCTCGAACAATTAGCCGCTTTTTGGGTGGGGTCCCCACAGCGGTAGCACTGGTCGCTCCTATCAACGGTCGCAGTGCACCGCTGCCGAACGTGCCCTAAAGCGCTCCACAGACTGCGCTGACGTGACGTGGGCCAACGTCACAGCAGGCTCCGTGGGTCCACGTAAGACATGAAGCGGAGTCAAATTGACGCCATTATAAAATGAAAATACCAACTTCCGCAATTATTATCAGAACTTTACGGAAACAACATCAAACGATTCCTGATGTGTTTGCGATGAAAATGATACCACACATGACATAATTTGGACAATAATTAACGAAATTATGTGAAAAATCTGATTGCTCAATTGAAAAGTTATTTCGTTAAAAATAGTTCGATTTACGAGATGTGAGAGATCATTTTAATCGGGAGAACACCAAGAATCCAATGCCATACCCATTCACGTGGATTCGATGAAGAATAAAGAATTCGGTTTTATGAAAAATTGATTAGTCGATGGCGCTCGGCCGAGAACAAACGACGGGCAGTCCATCATAAAATGATGAACTGCTGTACATAAAATGTTTATATTTTTCCTCAGATTGTCGGGAAAATAATATCAATAGATTCCTTATGTTTTTCCGATAAAAATGACATCAAACGTCACATAATTCGGATATTTTTTACCTGAAAAAGCAGCGAATACGTCAGCCTGTTCTGCAAACATCACTAATCAAATCGCTAACAGCTTCTTTTGTCAAACGGACAATAATATAAGAAATAATCTTACCTCATAGGAAACTGATTTAGCAATAAGATGCTTTGATCTTAATAAAGAATAATTTGAATTAAAAGCTCAACCACTTTGTATAAAAAGGGTTAGCTCCTAAACATATTATTATCAATATGAATAATATTCTACATTTTAATGTATATAAATTTACAGAAAGAAGAATAACTAATCAAATCAATTTCGTTAAAACTAAAATAAATATTGGTATAAATAAGTAAATAATTATATAAATTAATTTTTTCAATAAAAAAAATTCCTCATTTAATAATTTTACAAGATCTGGTAATAATGCAGTTAAATATAAATTATTTCATACTTTTCACTGCATTTTGTCGTACTTTTAATCAATTATATTTAGAGCTGCTCATATAAATTAAGTAGAAATTCTTTAAATACTCTTTAGTGCACTTTTAATGTTTTTGAAATTAGTTTATCTCTTAAAAATGGAAAACAGAATTCTAGAAAACACCCGGTCTCCTGACACCTTCCAACGCTCACAGAAAATCTAGTAGGTTTGATGTGCTCCTGACGCGTCTGAACGCATATTTCTTCAGATAGAATCAGCCCACGTCACGTCAGGGTAATGTGAACGTCTTCACGCGAAATCCTATGTTAGAATTTTAACTACAGCGTGTACCGTTAAGATGGCGCTAGCCCACGTCTTCCCACGTCACGTCAGCGTCATGTGAACGTCGGCACGCAAAATCCTATGTTAGAATTTCATACCACGCGTCTTATGACGTGAGCCCACGCCTTGTCAGAGCAGTCTGTGGGACGCTAAGGCAAGGCAGCGGTAGCACTGAAGCGGCTTCGCGGCCAGCACCACCACCCGGGCCGCGGACCACCCCACACTTATGCTGCCCGCCTTCTGAACGGCGATAGCCACCCCCCACCCAAATGGTTCCCATTCCGGAGGTGGGGGGGATCTTAAGGGACCCCACCCTCACGGAATCCGGGGAATATTTCCTGACGGCTGCCACCGCCAGTGTCACCTCCTGGGGGGTGATGGAGACGTCCAGTCCCGTCAAGCGGAATTCCGCTTTCTTGACGGGTCTGGACACCTTCACGTTCATCCCCCCCAGCACCGCTTTCATTTTATCCGCCAGGGCATCGGCCTTGGCGGCACCCTCAGCACCGGGAACCTGAATGATGAGGCCCCCGGTGACAGCCCTCTTCCACGAGAGGGCCTCAATACCGAGTGCCGCCAGGTTAATGCCCCGGCGAGCCACTCGCACGGCCTCCTCGTAGGTCGCGCTGCTCCACTCCGGAACGGTGATCGTCACAGTCGCCGAACGGGGAGGGCAGGGGCCAGGTCTAATCCCTGCAGCGCTTACAGTGAAGAGCAAAACTGAACCAATCACAAACTATTTTACGAAAAATGTTAATTATTATTGAAATAAATCATAACAAAAAAAACTAACGTTGCTCATTATTTCGTGTTTGGGGCGTCCATGGGGGGTAGGTAGGGGGAGGGGTTGGTTTGGGAGCCGGAACTTCCGCCGATCTCTTCTTTCCGCGCGCGGAGACATCCTCCGTCGGCCGGATCCGGGTTTGTTACCCATGTTGGGGATACTCGGTCCAAGCGATGGAGGGAGTCTCCGGGGAGCGCAGGCGGTGCAAGCTGGGGCTTGCGCTGTCCAGCCGAGCGGTCCTTGGTAGGGGGGACATCGTATGGGTGACCCGGGCGATGTCCTACTAACATACGAGTTTGTAGGGAGGTGCTTCCCCGGGGAAGGGGCCCCCCCGGGATGGGCCCTTTGTGGGGCCCGTTGGGCGGTGGTCGGTTGCATTCGTTTACGAGATAACAGCCACCTCCCTATTAGCTCAGGGAGGTCACCGTGGGGCTTTTAGTGGGTACGCTTGCGGATACCGTCCTGTAAAGGCGCCGATCCGCCGGCAAGTCCCACATAACCTCGTCCCTGCCCCAGAGGGAACAGGGTATGAATAAGGCATTTCCCCCGCGTAAAACAAAAGGGGGGGCGGGGTATGCATAAAGCATTTCTCCCACGTAGAAAAAAAAAGGCAGCCTTCCGAGGTGGTGGAAAATCTTCAAGAAGACACTCCCCAGATGTTGTTGGGGCGCAGTGTGGGATTCCTACTCACTAAAAACCACCACCTCGGCCCCCCGGGGCGCCACTTAACCGACGGTATTACATCGCTTCGGTGGGGGGGGGGGGGGGGGGGCGCCAACTAGCAACTGCACGCCCTCGTGGCCATCATGCCCCACCTCCCTCGTGCCCCCCCCCTATACCAGTAGGGGGGGCTATAGCTCCCTTGTCGCCCTCCGCCCCCCGCTTGCATAGGGACAGCAGGACCTGTCCAGGCAGATTAGAGGGCGTCTGGGTGCCACTCTTGGTCTCCCAAGGGCCCGGGACCCTGGAAGACATCTCACGGGATCATCTATCACGCGATCCCGACTCTCGTGCACTACCCCACCCCCCCGGGAAAAACTCTCCGGAGGGGGATGGATCCCTCCTAGGGATCTCGCTGGAGATCCTCATCCTCCCCTCCAGCAGCGGAAAGGGATCAAAAGATACCCGGGCTGGGTGTAAACCCCGCCTTAGCACGGGCTAAAAGGGGGGGCCCCGGGCACCCCAGTGCCACTCGTCAACTGATCCCTCCCGGACGATTCCGAGAAGGACCGAGGGCGTGCCACCTGGAACTTATGTTCCAGGTATTGCCGCTGCACGATCCCGCTATCTAAAAAATAATAAATAAATAAATAAATGAAATTAGCACAAGGCAGTCATGTACTAAAACGGAGAAAGTCTGTCTAGAATGTCAATAACGGTCAATAAATACTAATGGTCGATAAGGTCAATAAATAATAAAACAAATAAATAAAGAAATAAAAGTAATACTATGCGGTGGGCCCCCGCAACAGCTCATGCCGAAGGTGGAACAATATCCCACCTCCATCAAACCCAGGTCAGGAGGTATTGCTACCCCCCTCGCCCTTAAACGTCTCAAACTTGCCCCTCGGACTCCGCGGGCCCTCAGCGTACCTGGTCCCGCCCTTACCGCGGCCTCCCGGTCCAAGCGACGTTTGTGGTCGGCCTTCGTCGTGAGGACCCTCGTAACGAAGGTCTCCACGGTGACCCCAGCCCAACCTGTCACGAATCAAAATTCGCCCCATCTCCCCAAGCGAGAGAGGGGCGCCGCCATCACATTCGAGCTCGAGGGCTAGCCTATCCGAGGCCCATCGGTCAAAATGGACCACCGTGTGCTCGGCCGAATCCTCCACGCCACACCCATACCAATGCAACGGGGACGGGGCGTTCCGTATCCGATGGCGGAATACGTTAAATACCCCGTGCCCCGTTAGTGCTTGGGACACCCAGTAATTCGTCTGGCCATACGGCCTGTTCATCCAAGCCCGAATACTGGGTATCCAGGCATAGGTGACACGACGAGCACCCACTGCACCCACTCCGCCTGCCATTTGTCGAGCACATCATCCTTGATGCGCTCGACGGCAGACTGGAGGTCCGCAGCCGAATGGGCCAGCGGGCTCGTCCTGTGCTCCTCGAGCACGTCAAAAATGTGTCCCCTCTACTCAATGTTGAGGAGGATAGGGCAAATCCCCGCGATGACCGGAAGCATCTCTGTGGGGACAGTCCGGTACGCCTTACACACCCTAATCAACCCTGCCCGTTGGGCAGAGACCATCTTACCCAAATGGGTGCCCTGTATAGCAGCACCAACTCCATAACGTTGTAATACAACGCGTTGACCCTTTGGCCCGGTCCGCCGATGTTCGGCATGAGCCTGGCCAGCGCGTACAACACCCGGGTGGCCTTGGCGGTGACTCTCTCTATATGCAACTTAAAATTCTGCGATCTATCGAAGGTCATCTCCAGATATCTCACACTGTCCAACAGAGGGACCATTTGCCCTGCGATAGGCACCCTTAGCGGCGGGCCAATCCATTTCCGGTTCGCAGAGAAGACTACTGTCTTCTCTGGGGCGATCTTAAGCTCCGCCGACGACATCCATCCCTCCACGACTCGCATGCATCGCTGAATACGCGAATCGAGCGAGTCACGGTTCAGGTCGGTGATGACCAGCATCATGTCGTTGGCGTAACCCACAGTGGTGTACCCCCGCGGAAATCGGAGTCTCAGCACCCCATCGTAGAACCCGTTCCACAACAGCGGCCCGAGCACTGAACCCTGAGGGACACGGCAGTACACACGACGC
>NW_026533129.1:154812-188985 GCF_026283585.1 Hylaeus volcanicus | reverse complement strand
TCATAGAAAATCCTTCTGTGAGACAGGTACGCCCCCACCGTCTCGCGAAGGTACAGGGGCATGCCCCTGTCGCAGACCTTGCGCACCAGGAGCTCTCAACATATGGAGTTGAAAGCGTTCTTCACGTCCAAGGCGACGAGGACGCAGAAGCGCCGATGCCTTTTCGCGGCATCAGCCAAGATCTGAACGTGCCTCACCGCCTGGGACGTGTTACGGCCCGAGCGAAAGCCGTATTGGCGGTGGGACAGCCCGCTCGGACCGATCTCCGCCTCCCATCTCAACTTCACAACATTCTTCCATACCTTCGCAAGGTGCCCGAGAAGGCACAGGGGCCGATAAGCCGACAGGGAAGCAGGGTCCTTCCCCTCCTTTCTAAGGAGTACCAATCGCTGGTTCCTCCACCGCTGTGGAACGTAGACGTACCGAAGGCACCCCTCGAGGGTCGCCCTCACCAGGCCCACGTTCCACTTGACCATCTCGGTGATGACCGTGCCCGGTACCTCATCCAACCCTGAGGCCTTACCTAAGAAGGCTTACCGCCACATCCCTACAGAAGCTGTAGCCCTCGGGTGCCGACCCATCCGAAACCCATGAACTACTGACTTTGACCCTCATCACCTGAAAGTCGTCCGTTTCCCCATTAGGAAAGATATTATTAATACACTACATGGTATTCCGGTTTCCTCTGTAAATCTCTTTCCTTCCTTTCTTATTCTTTTAAAGGTTTCTGCTACGTTCTATCCGTAACATTATTAGTTGTAAATTGTGACGGGGCAGACTTTTCTGCCCATTATAAGAGCACCCTGACCCCGGAAGGGCCTCGCTCCCTACTTGCCGACCATGCCAATACGGAGGTGGTCTGCGAGAGTGCAGAATGCGGGGCCGCGTATTTTTATTGGGACCCCCATATTGTACGCCCTCCCGTACCCTCGCGACTCACACAGCCGGTTTCGCGCGAGTACGCCAAGTCGCCGGTTGTAATGTCCTCCACCCCGAAAGGACTCTGATACCTCACCACCAGGAGAACTAGCCCCCACCCCGAGATGGTCAACCCTCCCATCGCCCTCAGAACTTCACGGGGAACAGAAGCTGATCCTAGTCGCTTGAAACTGTCAAATCTCTGCTTTCAGAAGCTTTTTCGATATTTTTACTGCATCATTTTGTGACAGAATTGTGGCTATACAAACACTACTTTGACAACCTTGCAAAATGTAGCTCAACTTTGCGCAGTTATATGGGAAGAACAGAATTCTTTATACAAATTGCGTTTATACCAATGGAAGGAGGCAACCTTCATGTGTAAAATGAGTGGTTGCTGATTGCTGTGCGATTTTCTTTGTCCAAGTTATTCAACTCAGAATTAAAAATCGACCTTTTGACTTTACTTGCCTCTAGAATGCGAAGAGATCATCGTAGAAAGTTCACCACAAAGGCAATAGGAAGATTTATCTTTCCTCTTGAAAAGTCTGTAACCGTGTTAAAATTAGTCTCTTGATAGACACTAAATTTTAACTTCAGCTCGGATGTTTGGAGTAAATGAAAGAAATTGAGGGCTCGTGCCTCCAGGTACTGGATAGCCAAGTGCTCTGACAAGTGATTAAAGAATTTGGAAACTCTGATATATCTGGTAATCAATGAAATATATTCTGTTAAATTTAGTAACGATGGATATCACGATGATTTCGTCGAGAGTTGAATTTATATATATATACACTGACGGACAAACTTAAAGGGACACTTTTTTCAAACGTCATATCTATGGGAGTTTTCAACCGATTTTGGAGAAACTTCGTGAGGAGTAGTTTTGAAGTGTCCTCTAAATGTGCGCAAAGTTGCATTGGCGAGGGTTGACAGGAAGGGGTTAAGTCACCCCCGTAAAGTGGGGTACGTCAAAAAACGCCACTTCTGAAGAGGCCAGGGGTGATGGAAGGGGTTGATCAAATTAAAAAAACCTTTGGGGCGACCCTCCTCGATGCCCTCAACAAAATACACCCCTCAAAATCCCTCTCAGGCAAACCCACCCCTCACAACACCCCACCCCCTCCAAAATCCACAATTTTTGGTCTTCAGTCCCGAATTTGGGCTCAATGCATTCCCTGGAATCTCCTGATCCAGGAAATGCCAACGCCCACGCCATGCGCCCCATAGGCACCCCTTGGAAGGATGGAACAGTTCGCCACTTTTCAACACCCTTCGTAAGGGAACACTTCCACACCTCGAAGGGCGGTGAAATTCACCGTATTTAGTATTTAGTATTGCATATTATGTTCAAAGCGCGTACGATTCGTCCTTGTCGGTGTACCAGTGTCGTCGTGATGCGAATTGTGTTTCCTGGTTCGTCGAAGAATTAAAGAATTTGGCAGATTTTGTTAAATCAATTTTATCAAATAACATACAAATGGATGATTTAACGAGCGAACAGCAGGAGGCATTTTCCAACGCGACGCATTGTCACATTTGCGAAAAACCGTTTGGAGAAAACGATACGAGGCTTCGCGATCATTGCCATCTAACCAGTCGGTACAGGGGTCCCGCGCACTCCAATTGTAATCTAAATTATAAAAACTCTTTTTGCATTCCCATAGTTTTTCATAATTTGTCTGGTTACGATTCGCATTTTATTATCGAAGAAATAGCTATAGCTTTCGAGGGTGCCGTCAGTGCATTGCCGACAACAAAAGAAAAGTACATCTCGTTCACAAAAAGTGTCGAAGATCCAAATGGACTGTCGCGAAATTGTATAAAATTGAGATTCATCGATTTATACAAATTCTTGAGTACCAGTCTCGATAAATTAGCGTCTTTCTTAGATAAAACCAAATTAAGAATTTTACGAACCGAGTTTCCAAATTTGTCTACCGAAGATTTCGAATTATTGTCGCGAAAGGGTGTTTTTCCGTACGAGTACATTGACTGTGCCGAAAAGTTGGAACAATCATGTTTGCCATCACGCGAATCATTTTACAGTTCCTTGATGGGTGATACAGTATCGGAGAGCAAGTATGCGCACGCCGAGAACGTGCGGACACGGCTTTCCATTCAAACGCTGGGCGAGTATAGCGATTTGTATTTAAAAACAGATGTCTTGCTGTTGGCCGATATTTTTGAAAATTTTCATGAAAGCTGTATCACAAGTTACGGACTCGATCCCACGTATTATTACACTCTGCCCGCTTTTATGTGGGATGCCATGCTGAAGCATACAAAAGTTAATTTCAAATTACAAACAGATATCGACATGGTCCTGTTTATCGAACGCGGTATACG
This sequence comes from Hylaeus volcanicus, assembly GCF_026283585.1. Taxonomy (NCBI): domain Eukaryota; kingdom Metazoa; phylum Arthropoda; class Insecta; order Hymenoptera; family Colletidae; genus Hylaeus; species Hylaeus volcanicus. The sequence goes on along the minus strand of NW_026533129.1, from coordinate 185,718 downwards.
CGGCGGATTAAGTCAATGTTCAGGTAGATACGCGAAAGCCAATAATAAGTACATGCAGTCGTATGATCCATCGAAAGCATCGTCGTACTTGATGTACTTTGATGTGAATAATCTGTATGGGTGGGCAATGTGTCAACCACTGCCATATGCAGAATTTCGATGGGTCGACAACGTCGCAAACTTTGACGTTTCTTCGATTACTGCCGATTCGCCCACGGGTTATATTCTAGAGGTTGATCTAGAATATCCGCAACGCTTACACGACATTCACGCGGACCTGCCGTTCTGTCCCACACGTGCCAAACCACCTAACAAAAGAGAGGACAAGCTGCTCGCAACTCTACGCGATAAGCAGCGCTACGTTATCCACTATCGTAACCTGCAGCAATGCACGCGACATGGTATTCGTATTACAAAGGTACACCGCGTCCTCCAATTCGCACAATCACCCTGGCTCCGCGATTACATTGAATTAAATGCATAGTTTAGAACTCTCGCTACAAACGATTTTGAAAAGAATTTATATAAATTGATGAACAATGCGGTATTTGGCAAAACTATGAAGAATGTACGCAATCACGTCGATGTAAAATTAGTAACAAAATGGGAAGGGAGGTACGGAGGGGAGAAAATGATCGCAAAACCAAATTTCCAAGGCCGTAGCGTGTTTTCGGAAAACTTAGTTGCCATCGAACTGCGAAAGCTTGCGGTGAAGTTCAAAAACCAATCTATGTGGGTATGTGTATACTAGATATATCTAAGGTTTGTTTGTATGAATTCCACCACGATTACATGTTACCCACACATGGCGATAAATGTAAAGTTATGTACACCAATACGGATAGTTTAATTTACCACATCGAGTGCGAGAATATTTATGTTACTATAAAACGCGATATTAATCCATTTGATACCAGCGATTATCCGGTAGGGAACGTTTACGATATACCGCTTGTAAACAAAAAAGTCCCCGGTTTGATGAAAGACGAAAACAATGGGGCAATAATGACAGAATTTGTTGGACTCGGAGCGAAAATATATGCAATGCGTGTAGATGGTAAAAAAGATACGAAAAAGGCGAAAGGTGTAAAAAGTAACGTTGTTTCCAGGATGATAACTTTCGACGACTACACGCAGTGCCTATGAAACGAAATTGAAATGATTCGTAATCAGACATGTATAAGATCAAAATTACACAAAGTATACACAATGGCGGAATCAAAAATCGCTCTGAGTCCGTACGACGATAAGCAGTATATCGTACCCGACTCAACGGATACATTGCCATGGGGTCATTATAAAATACCGCTTTAGATATATCAGTATATGTATTTTGTAAATCATTTTTACCTCGATTTTAATAGATGTACATATATATTTAGTTGTAAATAAAAAAACATTCTAATGTAACTAATAAGGCTAGTATATGTATAAAACTGAATATTAATTTTAAAAATGTTAATTTTTTACAATACATTATCTTTATTTATCCATGAATTGTGTGCACTATTCAATCCTAACCATTTCACGTACACCTTATTCCCTTTCCGACGTTACACTTTTTCCACAAGGTACACATCAGCGTCGGCAACGCGTTGCAACTCGTGTTCGTAGAATCCTCCAGCAATTGGTTTTCCATAAACATCTTTCAGCAGATACGTTGCGCGATTAGTTTTCTGAACCTCGGCAATCGTAAATATTTCAGTACCCCAATTAGGTGTGTAACCTTTTTCAAAAATTGTTTTGAATTTGCTCACACGTACCGCATCTCCCACTCTGAATCGTGCGGGAGCGGCAATCTTTACGTGATTATATACCGTTGTTGAGAGCTTAGAGGCGTTTGTTGGTGTAACGTCAATTGGTCGCATGCCGAACGGTTGGTTGGTCAATCGGTCGGTTGACCGGTCTGTTGATCGGTATGTCGGTCGGTTGACCGGTCTGTTGACCGGTATGTCGGTCGGTTAACCGGTCTGTTGATCGGTATGTCGGTCGGTTGACCGGTCTGTTGATCGGTATGTCGGTCGGTAAATAGTCTCAATATCCAGCTATTTATGTGTCTGCATTAGATTTCGGAATTCGGTAATATCCCTCTCTAATTTATTCAGCTCATCTCTCAAGCTCTGAACGAAATTTTGAAACATAATCATCTTTTTGTCGATTACGTCTTGTCTACTTTTTATAACTGCCATTTTTCCATATAAGTACAGCTTGTTGATTGCATCGCCATCCTCTACAGGCGGTGCTACCCGTCGAATCCTGCGCGACTTTGCGTCATAATTGGTGCCGAAAACACAAAGAGCGTTGTCACAAACAGAGGATACAAGTATAACTATGTAATCAAACCTTTATTGCAAGATAAAAAAGTTGGAAAAGGGATACCGTGTTCCATGAGATTAACCAAAAACAATATTGATTACGTTCACTGGAACGATCCCAACAAACTCGTAGATCGGCTTCGATTGCTCGAGGCTTCGCGTCAAGCCGGTCACAATGCTCACGACAATGAGATGCTATCGATTATCGAGGAACTTCGCGAGGCAGAATTCATTATAAATTAAGCTGCACCTTGACGATACAGTCAATCGTCATTAAAATGTCAATCAACAAGTTTGGGTCATCGATTGGAAGAATGGAATCATACTATCATTGGAATGGAGTAGTCAGAAATTATGTTATCCGCATTGTCCACGTCAACATGTTTGTTACCGAGCATCAGTCCATCATTGGTGAGATAAACACCGTACACGTAATCCATACCAACGTCTACGTCGCCGCGTAATACAGGTGTGATGTATTTTTGACTCAGTGGACCTAGATGATTACGTACCGTTTCTACGCCTTCCGGCGTTTGCAATTGACTTCGAACAGATGTCGAGAAATAGCTGTTTGGACTTTCAAAAACATCTTCGTTTGCTAAGCGATTTGTTGTTGTTGTTGTTGTTGTTGGTGGTACTGTCTTAATCGGTGTAGAGGCTATCAGGTTCATATCGGGTAAACTGCTTAATCTTGATTTTTTTATATTTGGCGGTTTCGAGAAATTTAACCACAAATTTGATTGTATTTTATCTGATTCCTTGATATTCGGAGTGGATAATGGTTCGCTTCTGATATCTGTGTTATTGAGTAGATCATAATTTCTTAATGTGTTGCTGAAAATTGTCTTCAGTGGTTCAGTAACACGTTTAAAGTGTTTTTCCAACGCAATCTCTTCGTCAATTTTACCAGTTTTCAATTCACGATACTTTCTGCGAATCAAATCGCTCGTTGTTGCAATCTGTTTCGCTATCCTCTCACGATCTTCAACGGTGTTACTGCTCATGTTGGAACACTGCTTTCTCAACATATCGGATATAACTGGACGTGTTACGATATTGTAAAGTCATTAAATCCTTTTCTACAGCGACCATTCCATAAAGCACTGTCTTTGTCAATCACTACAAATCCATATTTTTCTTGCCAGCAAGCGGTACACAATTTGTAGAAATTCTCAAAAGACATGTCAGTGTTTATATGATCGTTGTATACATGCTTCAGATTTGTACCATCTTGTTTGAACATGATCAACAGGTTCGCGTTGTCACGTATCAGATATTTCGGTATCTTCGCATATGTCTGACAAAGATAGAAACAGTCAACGTCCGAGTGCCTACCCATTGCAAAGTATTCTCTTACCGCGTTTTGTTTATCGTATGCCACGTCGTCAAAGATAAAAATGGAATTCGGAAGTGCCTCGCTCGGTGGAACAACGTCGCTGTTATTCGAAAATGTAAAATAACCAATTTCATCTATCGACGAGAATATATATTCTAGATATCGATATTTCGGTTGTTGCAATGATTTCGAGTACACGTATACGTTTTCGAAGCGAACACCGTCCGGACTTTCTAACAAACTAATCAGCACGTTCGTTTTGCCGCAATTCGATGGGCCGCAGATGATACCACGTATAGAGGTCGGTAGCATATTTCCATTTTTGGGTACTTCTTTCTCAGACTGTGCCTTTTTGTCTACATTAGACACTCTAATCGCAGGTGATTGACGCATGAACCGCATCGTAGCTGTGGTAAAAAATGAAAGAAAACGTATGTGTCGATGTTGGGGGGTATTTATACTAGCGTGACCCAGACGTATCAGCCAGTGTAGAAATGGCTTTCATACTGATCGATGGTGATACACTGTTCGACTTGACTGTGGAGCAGTTGGAATACGAGCCAAAGATAGTACTCTTGAATCGGTTCGCTAGCGACATTCATTACGCGTGGGATAAACTGCCGAAACATATAAGAGCTCATCCTGAAGTCCAGTCTTATCGTAGGTGTCTCTTCCATTACAATCGTTCAGATCAACTTACGCACATAGACGGACCAACGCCTATGAAAAAAGATCGTTAACTATGCGTAGGAGGACAGGAGCAGAACTTGTAAATACTCTAATAAACAAATTACCGTTTGAGTTACACGTACCAGGGTATCAATTTTGCGGACCGGGTACGCGGCTGGACAAACGTTTGGCACGCGGCGATCGAGGTATAAATCCGTTGGATGTCTGTCTGTCAGAGACGGTTCAGAACGTCCAGCGCATAACTGCGAAGGACGCTACATTCGGCGAAAGGGCGACTGCTGTAGCTGTTTGGACTGCGATGAAAGCTAAGACGAAGCTTGGAATGGGGCTCAAGAAGAAAAAGAGTCGTAGTAAGAAGAACAAGGGGGAGCGAGCTCTACCGATAGTAAAGCGTGGCGGTATCCTCCTGTTTCTCCTTCCCGCCTTATCAGCTATAGGAGCGTTAACCGGTGGTGCTGCTGGCGTGGCTAAGGCTGTGAAGGACGCCAAGTCTGCGCGAAAACGGCTGGAGGAAATGCAACGGCATAATCGTGCTACGGAAGGTCGCGGAGTACATCTCGCGCCGTACAAACGCGGACAAGGAGTTCCAAAGAGAAAAAAAAAACGTCAAAATTAAAATGCCCGAAGGTGTAACCACCAACGTACAACTACAGCATCTGGCAAAGCGTATGCGGATTCCATATTTCAGGGGTATTTTTATGCGCAATACTTTACCAACAGATGGGATATACAGGAACGAAAGCGGAATCGTAAATTTGGATACTTTTGAGGGACCTGGTACTCATTGGGTTGCGTACGCAAAGCGGGGAACTCGCACCATATATTTCGATAGTTTTGGCAATCTTCAACCGCCGAGGGAACTGATACAGTATTTCAAGAATAGCGTAATCGAGTATAATCACATGCCTTATCAGCGCTATAATCAGAGCAATTGCGGACAGCTATGTTTGCAGTTTCTGCAGACGATTGACAATCAATATAGGGGCAATCATTGCACACATTAACTCCAGTATTCGTTTGAATATGTCGCTGACGTTAACGCTCACCAGCCAAAGTGGCATTCTCGCAGTAAGCTATTTTCCAGCCATCGATCTGAGCGATGGTGATTACGAGCTCGGTTTTACGGACTTTGAGACTTATTACACGATACCGAATGTAAATTTGTCGAATAATAAATTTTACTACGATAACGATGATAAGCAAATCATTATTCCGGAAGGATCTTGCGAGCTGGATGACATTCACATGTATTTACAACGATCCCTTTCGCATGGTAATGAGGGGGAGGAACCCCCTGATACTTAGAGCTAACAACAATACGATGAAGAGCGAACTCAAGTGCGATTACAGCATTAATTTTACCAAACCCAATACTATTGGCTCGTTGCTGGGGTTTTCGACGAATCGGTTGCTGCAACCGCGAAAATGGCACGAATCGGATGCGCCAATCAATATAATGAACGTAAATATTATTCGCATTGAATGCAACGTGACGGCTGGTGCTTACAGCAATAACAAGAGCGTGCACACGATACACGAGTTTTCGCCTAGCGTTCCACCTGGATATAAGATATCGGAAAGGCCGACATCTTCCTTCCGATTTACCTTCCGATCACTGCACGAAGCATTTCGGATTTGACGATTCGCGTCGTGGATCAAGACGGTTAATTGTTAGATTTTCGAGGGGAGCAGATCACCGTTCGACTGCATGTACGAAGACAACGGCCGTAGTGGGAGATGCTTGTGTTGAACGTGACGACACGTGAAAACAAAGAGAAAACAATTCGATCGCCTGCGAAACTCACTGTATCGAATATTGGCGGTCTAAAACCATTGGGCGAAAAGACAATTCGATCACCTGCGAAGCTGACTGTATCGAATGCTGAATTTCTGAAATCGTTGGGTTTCAGAATGGGTATTGGCTAATACCTTAAACATTGGAGGTGAACCGATCTTTGACGACAGCATCGCCAAGATTGAGACTCACACATACAACCCATACGCCAACACAACGTTTGAGCACAACGATGAGATACGAATACCTATACAACAGCAGGATTTATAGACGTTATCATGCGAGAGCTTTCTATACGTTGAAGGAAGATTCAGAGTAAAGAAACCAAAGGAAGGGGTGGAAGCATACCTCGGAAACAATTGTGCCGCCTTTATGTTTGATGAAATTCGATATGAACTCAATGGTGTGGAGATTGATCGCAACAGAAACGTTGGAATAACAAGCACCATCAAAAATTTTGTGTCCCTAACATTTGACAAATCGCTAATTTTACGGAATGCTGGATGGATCACACAGTCAAACATACCGATAGGTTACTTTAACTTTTGTGTACCGCTCAACATGCTGTTGGGTTTTTGCGAAAATTACAGGCGTATAGTAATCAACGCTCGTCACGAACTCATTCTTATACGCGCGCGCAGTGATAATAATTGCATCGTTGGATATTCCACGCTGGAACCGGTGGTCGAATTATTAAAGATACAGTGGCGAATGCCTCACGTCGTACTGAATGATACGAACTATCGTTGTTGCGAATTTTGGAAAGCGGGCAATACCGAAGCATGAGTTTTTCGTTCGTGGGACCTGTACGAGTACCCTTTGTTGCAAAGTACGACAAAACATTCGTGGGCCATTAAAACTGCGATTCAACTGGAGAAACCGAGATACGTCATTTTTGCACTGCAGACTGGTCGAAAGAATATCATGTCTGAAGATGCGAGCAATTTTGATGCATGTAAATTGACCAACGTGAAACTTTATCTAAACTCTGACTTTTATTCATACGATGACTTGAATCTTGATTTTGATAGAAACAGATATGCTATTCTTTTTGATATGTATGCACGTTTTCGTAAAGTTTATTATGGATACGACTGTTACGAAACGCTTTGCAACACGGACTTTTTGTTGCATGGGCCGTTTGTAGTCATCGATTGCTCGCGACAGAACGAATCAATCAAGAGCGCCACCATAGATGTGCGAATAGAATTTGATTGCAAAGAAAACGTACCAGCAAATACTACCGCGTACTGTTTTATTTTGCATGATCGCGTCATCGAATACTGTCCATTGTCCAACGTTGTGCGCAAAATCACATAAACTGCAGCATCAGCAATATTTGTAATATGTAAGAGATGGACACCTCGCATTGTGGCGTAGTTTCAAAGATATCGTCACGATGGTACCAACGTTTGTGACATACAAGGGTTCACCGACAGAACCAGGTTTATCGCAAAGGAAGTGGCGGTGTTGAGAAAAGGAACCGTTCTCACCCATTACATTTTCAAAAGCCCGTATCCATGGAATTCACTATCGGTAGCCGATAAATCTCGTGCTTCTTGGGTGGCGGCAAATCATCATGGACTGCCGTGGGAAGATGGTTTCGTTCCATACAGTATGGCGAAACGATTGATTACAACGGCAATAGTCGACGACGATGCATGACCTATCGCATATGTCAAGGGAAGCCAAAAACGTGGTTGAAAAATCTACTTGATAGAAATGTGAATGTAACTATTGAGACCATGGATGCTGATTACAAAGATATCGCGTGTTTGAAAAATCTTGATGTTACTAATACCATGCGATGCATAAACCATGTAACGAATTGCGCTTTACAAAATGTATTTAAATTATACAACTGGTGGTTGAAATACCAGAAATAAAAAATGTATGTATTTTTTTATGAAAAAAAAATAGCTTGGATATATGCGTCTTTCTTTCTAGCGCATTTTCCCCATATCATATGCTTATCCGGTGTAATGTTTGTCAGCCTCCCGACAAATGCTGATGCCTACTCAACAGTTTTTGTTTTTCGCTGGAAGATCGGTTCTTGGATCGTTTCGCTGTAACGTTTTTAAAGGCATTCGCAGTCTGACAGTGCTTAAGACAATTGCTTGAGAGTTTTTCGTGAAGTGCTTCAATTTTTAAAACGAAAGTAAGTGAAAAATACATATACAGTATTGACCAGTTCCTGGCGTTATCAGTGTGTGAAAGTGTTGCAGAAATTTTTTAAAAATACTAGATTATTAATAGTCGTAGCATTTGACCGACAAATGTGTCGTATTGATAACGCCATGAACTCGACAGTGAAATGGATATTCCTGAATGTGCGTGCGTGAAAAGAAATATTAAAAATATCATTTCTTTTTTCTTATAGAAATGCCGATTGACACACGGCGTCTATATAATGAGGTTCCGGAAAATGTCGAGGAGTTCGACTTCGATGTGGTGCTCCCAGAGAAGCACCCTGAAACATATAGTTATTTGTTGACTTTGGGGTGTCTGCGGGAGGTCCGAGCGGCGTTCATCGTCCTGAAGGCGGACGACCCCTTCCGCCGCCGGATATGCGCCGAATGTTGGCTGGAGCTCCCGCTTCAAGAGAGGGTGCTCTACCCACGATCCGAGGCTCATTTGGCGATCCCGAGACTATGATTCCTCAACTTCAGGAATTGCGCGCGATGCAGACAGCAGCTATATTCGTGTGCACCTGCGGCGCGATGCCTCGTCTGCATCACGCGTCACATCATATTTACGCCGATGGACCACTTTGCAATAAGACGGTTAATATCGTATAGTTTTTTATTTTACTTGTATTTATTTATTTTATTTTATTTGTATTTTTATTTCATATTTTTATTATATCAACGGGTTTGTCACCGTCTTAATGCAAAGTGGTTCATTATTTTAATTCATTTTATTTTATTTTATTATAGTTTTTTATTTCATTTCTTATATATTAATCTATTATTATTTTTATACATTAATCTTTTATTATTTTTATTTAATTTTTTATATAATTTTTTATATAATTGTTTATATAGTTCTCTAAATGTATTTTTATATAGTTTATTTCATTTTTTATTATAGTTTTTAAATGTATATATATATTAATCATTTTTATTATAGTATTATATTTTATATATTAATCATTTTTATCATATTTTTTTATTTTATTTTATTTCATTTTTATCATAGTTTTTTATTTCATTTTTTATTTACTGCTTTATATATATATATTTATCATTTTTTCATATTTTTATAATAAAAAGAAATAGCTTGGATATATGTGTCTTTCTTTCTAGCGCATTTCCTCTCATATCATATTCTCATCCGGTATAATGTTTCCTTCGCACGTTCTCTAGTATTCTCATCATCAAAAGAATTATGTCGCCTCTACCGTTTCTTTAATATCTAGTCCTTGAAAAATTGTATCGCGCAAATAAAAGATTTGCTGCCGGATTGTAATTTGCAAACTTAGCGTTTTTGGTAACTTCTGCTCGAGGCCATCGTCGCGAGACGTTCCTACCGATGGCTGCGTCAAAGATTGTAATGTAATACTATATGTTGCACGGGGCATGAGTGCGAGGAAGAAAATACTCGGGCGCGAGAGAGAGGGAACCCGCGAGGCCCGCAACGACGCCACCACTCCTGCGCGCGAAGGGGACGGTTTCCCCTTCCTTACGGCGTGCGCGCTTATCGTTACATGTACCATTTGCATGAAGAAACTAAGAACCTAAGAAAGAACTTACCGATCTCTGATAACGATAATAATACTTACCAAACGTCGAACAATTGATGTTCTTCTTCTTCTTCTTTTTTACCGATCTCTGATAATTACCTATTATAATTACCTCATCTTTTCTAATCTTACGTGTTGCATGGGTAAAAAAGCATGAGTGCGAGGAAGAAAATGCTTGGGCGCGAGAGAGAGAGAGGGAACCCGCGGGGCCCGAAAAAACACCCCCACTCCTGCGCGCGAAGAGGACGGTTTCCCCCACCCTTACGCGCTTATTTCGTTACATGTAAAATTTGCGTTTTTCTTTCTTACCGATCACTGATAATTACCGACCGGTGGTGTCCCCCCTCTACCTTAACGACCGTAGGTAATAATTACCGACCCCATCACTTGTGCCTCCTCCCCCTCGGTTCCTCCTCCCCCGCTCCCCCCTCGGAGCCCCATGGCTTAGAACCCGCCTAGCTATACTACTTACTAACTCTTAAAAGGAACAATGTTTTGACGAGAAGAATGTGCAGAATCAATGTAAGAAAATATTTGTAGTTGATGTTCAGATTTATGTTAGCTTCAGGCATTAGGTGAACGTTTATAATAATTTTGGACCAGACATATACAAAACATTTTGTGAACTACGTCATCAAGGTTCCGCTGGCGCAAAGTAAGTAATTGGCTCGACGCGTGTACAATAGCGACCTTGACAGCAGAACGGCTCCGATTAGATTTATTGAGCACACTAACTTTAAACATGGAACAATGATCAGACTGGTAAGCGCTCTTAAACAAATTGTTTGTTCTTGGACTACACCAAATCGCGTGAATTATTTGCTATGAGAATTTGAGTATTGTGCTGTTGATCAAGTTAACATACAGCCCAATGATTGGAGGTGCTTCCGATATTATAGTCCAATAACTTCGAAATAAAATTAATTCAACTGTCATGAAGTAGGTATAGTGGCGTGCAAAAGTTTCCGGCCAGATGGTTTTTGCGATTTTTCTTCCAAAAGAAAAGTGTTAAAAAAGTTTTGTTAGATCTAAATTAAATCTAAATTCTCCGCTCAAGGAATTCGTCTTCCTATAAAAATTGAGGGTATCATGAATAGTATGATGTACAAAGAGATTTTAGAAAGTCATATGCTACCATATGGTAAAAGGAAAATGCCAGAAAATTGGTTTTTCCAACATGATAACGACCCCAAACATGCATCGAAAATCGTAAGAAGGTGGTTTACAAATAAAGTACAGGTTTTAGACTGACCTTCTCAATCTGCGGATTTAAATCCGATAGAGCATCTCTCAGGAGAGATGAAACGTCGAATGAAAAATCATAGAAGTTCTAATAAGACACAATTTTTTCAAAATTTAATAGAACAGTGGAACAAACTACCACGCGATTACATTATTCAGTTAATTAAATCCATACCTCATCGCTGTGCTGCTGTTATTGCTTCAAACTGCACAGCAACGAAATATTAATTATAATATGTTAAATAATGTACCCCGAAATTGTTATAAAATGAAAAACAGGCATAATTTTTTTGTTAAACATGCTGGCCGGGAACTTTTGAACACGTTAATTTACGTATTCTACAAATAAAGACGTAAGAAAAATAAATAGCGGTGATTTTTTTTGTAGCATCCTTTCACGTAATATGGCTTTACATATGATTCTAATCAAAATGTCTCAACGCTTCTCTTTTGGAAGAAAAATCGTAAAAACCATCTGACCGGGAACTTTTGAACGCAAGTGTACATACGTTTAAATTTCACATACAATTGCATCGCAGTATAAAGTTGCATGTATATTTCTCGAGATTATCCAATATTTCACTATTTTTCAAACGTAAAATTTGTAAATCCTATGATATAATGAGAAATTTAACTTTACAATGCTAGGTTTTATTATCACTAGATACATTCGGATAAAAGAATATTTCATATTTTGAAACAATACTTCTGTTTCTACCTATGACATACCAATTACGTATGATGATACTATAATTATCTGTTACACTTTATATATTTTCAGATATCAAACTATATGTTTGTTCTTCAAAATTGAAGACTATAACTTACAAATATATACATTATTAACACATAACGTATCGCTAGTAACGTAACAAGTGTTCAGAAAAATAATTAGTGTATATGTAATTAATAATAATTAGTGTATATTCACGTTATTCAAGTGCTAAGAAAAATCAGTATTTAAAGACGTTTCTCGAAAGTATCCATCAAACCAGTTGGTTAGCGATAAGCAATGTGTTATGTGCTTAAATACTTTTATGGAAGACTTTATAGCATATATTACACAATAGTATATTATTACAGTATTAAATTATTAAATACAAGGTTCAACTAAGAGTTCTTTTAAGAACGATATAGAAGGCACTTGCAACGGTTCAAGCTTTATAGTCTTCAATTTTGCCAAATATAAGGGCAAGACATTAATTACTTATAATGTTTGATTTACACTAATTGCAACGAAGTACGAATTTTTACATAAAATTATGTTGCATTTGAAACAATTTATTCCTATAAATTGAAACCCGGAATCGAATTTTTGAACTACTTTCAACTAGCATTAGATATGTCGATATCAATTGTTTCTTCCTTAAGCAAAGCCCGTTTGTCTTCTTTGGGATTAGTTTGTCGCTTACCACCTATTTTACGTTTACCTCTATTAAGTACACCATTTTCCTCATCCATCATGCGCAAAATCTGTGTCTGATCGGAGCTTTCTATAGGTGCTATTGATATATCGCGAACAGCGCGAAATTTACCACAATTGTTTAGATGTTCGTTTTCTAGCCGAAAGAAATTCCAAACAAATCTCCTGAAAACAAATATTGGTATGCGTTCTCAAGATAAATATTACATTACCACTAAACGTACCACTAACGTTCAAATGAACGACTTAAACTCTTTAAGTGCTGAATATTGCTTGACCAGAGAAAAATTCGCGTGGACAGCACATGTCTAGTGGTACAAGTTAATATTAATTGTGAGACATAATTGTAATTTTCTTACACAAAATTAAACAGTACAAGAAAATTATTTTTGAGTATTAAATATTTGATTAACAATATTAAAATGTAAAACATAGCTTAATTTGAAAATTAATGAATCTGAGTATTAAAACTCAATACGTATAACAAAAAATATGGGAAACATTGATAATTTTGTCTCAAGCGCGCGGGAGATAGAAAAGATTGACAAAATCATAATCCACATCGCTGGATTTCAATGAATGCATATACAGTCTCTCCCAGTGAAAATTGTACAGGTCATATTATAAGAATTACTGACTCGATACAGTGGAAGAATAAGGAATTTGGTTGTAAATAACTGATAAAACTATAGTTTAATACTCGGTCACTACTCATACTCAGTTATAAAGAATTAAACATTATTCTTTGTTAGCCTGAAAAAAAATAATGCCTAACGTCCGATATTGACCTAATACTCATAAAATCGTACAGCAGGCTTTGAGTATAACAAAGACAGCAAGTGTTCATTCGTTATCGTCCCGCGACCTTTCCTGGGATTAGCTAACGAATGGGTAAAGAAGAAAAGCTGTCGAATCGTGTTTTCGCCTAAGCAGTTAATATCGCTACCGTGGTGATAATATACTTATAATTAAGAATTACAAAATAACTTGTTCCTTGTGAATATGTATATATACACTTGAGTTTAGTCACATGTATCATTACTCTTTAAGTTAAATAAAGTTTTTCGCTCATAATGGTTATGGGGCCAGTCACAAAATAACAGGTGACGTAAAGAATAGTAAAAGATATAAAAGCACGTGTTAGTGAAAGTGCGAATATCGCTAGTGTAAGTGAAAAAGGAAAAATAAGGACCTGTTGCATCTAAAAATCACGAAACTCTCCGACGCCAATTACCAGGCATGGAAAACGGTGATATCATGGTACCTTAGAAGAAAAGGATTACTGGACCACGTGCTGACCGAGAAAAGACCACAAAATCCCACGAATGAAGAGGTAAGACAACACCAGATTAATGAAAATAAGGCACTTGCTGCGATCGGATTAAATATAGAGGGACGGAAATGTAAGCCAAAGACAGTGCTTAGTGACGATGAAAAAGAAAGTTTATCAGTAGGAAATGATGTAGAAGCTAATCTTCTACAAATAATGGAGCCACGAAATGTTGAGGAAGCCCTAGCGTCCCCGCAAGCCATTCAGTGGAAAAACGCAATCAAGGAAGAGCTAGATAGCTTATCCAGTAGAAAAACTTGGGAAGTCGTCAAACTCTCAGAAGGAAAGAAATGCATAGGTTGTAAATGGGTGTTCAAATTGAAAAGAGACGCAGATGGACAAATTCAAAGATACAAGGCGAAACTTGTAGCTCAAGGTTTCTCCCAACAAAAGGGATTAGACTACGATAAAACGTATTCACCAGTGGTCAGTTTCTCCGAGATCAGAATAATGTTAGCAATAACAGTGAACTTTCAATGGTACACAAGGCATATACATATTAAATGGGCGTATTTATGTGGAGAGTTGGAAGAGGAGATATTTATGAAATTGCCACCATTATGCGAGAATAAAGAAGAAGGATCTGTAGCAAGATTGTTAAGACCGATATATGGATTAAAACAATCTGGAAGGAGTTGGGACAAGAAATTGGATCGTTTTTTAATTAAAGAAGGATTCAAGAGACTAAAATCTTCAGGATGTACATACGTAAATGGGCATTGGACGATTGTGGTTATACATGTCGATGATATTTTTGTATTTTCCAGACGCCAATCGACGATTACGAAACTAATAGATTCTATCTCTAAAGAATACGAAGCCAAGGATTTAGGCAAAATAAGTCACGATTTAGGTGTAAGGATAGATAGCAACGACGATGGAAGTATTTCGTTCTTACAGAAAAATCACATTGAGACAATCTTAAGAGGGTAGACACGGCACGTGACCTTTCCGCTTTGTCTGGTCGGTATTACAGCAGATTTTTCTGCATAGAAATGGTAATACCCATAGAGACACGGCTGGCCGATGATAACGAGGTGGCGCTTTCTGCTATTTCTGAACGAAGCGAGATACATAATTCGCTCTTAGCGAGCGAAAATGAGATACATATAGTCTCTCCAATTCGTGACGGATCTTCGCTTTGTGTCTTTGGACCTCTCTCTCTCTCTCTCTACTGTCTGTCCCTTTCTATGTTGGCGCTCGGCGTGTAAACAGAATCGACACCTCGGTTGGGTATACATTGTAAGTATGTATAACCAAATATTCAAGTCCGACCAGCTTCGCATTCGTCCAGAGTTTAGAAGCGCCGACGAAGTAGACAAAGACAGTTTGACGAAGAAGAAAGAGAGACTAATAAGGAATGTTTTTCAGGTGTCTGCCTCTGATTGTTTTGATTTTTGGATATGATTTTTGGATTAAAATAAGATATAAAATAAGATAGATTCAGAAAAAATGTATGTTCTTCTTTGTTATTATATAAACTGTGATTACTTTTAAAATAATGCTATAAACAAATTATTTTTTTTGCAAAATTTAGGGTAAGATTTTATATGCATATAGAAAACCATGACACTTTTTCTTAAAAAGTTTCCTTCTAGGGGGTCGTTTCAGCTCGTAAATATGAAACAGGCGAAAATACAAAAATAGATATATTTTATTTTTAACCGACTTCGAAAAGGAGGAGGTTACTCAATTCGACATGTTTTGTTTTGTTTTTTTTTTTTAAATGTCTGTTCACCGATTACGCCGAGATAGCTTGACCAATCAGAATGGAACCTGTTGCATCTTGTAGAGCATGTTCCCCCGGTGATCCTGCTGTCAAGACTTTTTGCGATTTGGCATTTTTTACCCGTCTTTTTACCAAAAAACCGTGATTTTTAGTTATGCTTGCCGACAACGTCGAGATGGCATCGCAGTGAAACCTCTTGCATCTTGTCGAATATTTCTTCTAGTTGGTCACTTAAAAGAAACATTTTGTGATTTGTCATTTATTTACCCGTTTTTTTTTTTTTTTTTAAACAGAAACATTTTGTCTTGCTTCTTACTCCGAGACGGATGGACCAATCAGATCGAAACTCCTTGCATCTGGAAGAACATTTGCCATTTGGTCCCATAGCAAAACATTTGTCCTTGTCTTATTTTTTACTACTTTATATCACTTTCTATCGCAAAAAGCGTACTATTTCACGTATGTTTGGCCTGAAACCGATGAAATCGATGAAACCCCTTACATTTTGCTGCCGGAGAGGTTTTCGCAATGATCACAGATGCAAAAATTGATGAATTTCTGTATTGTTTATAACTATTGTTATCGCAAAATTCCTATTATATGATGTAACTCGGTGAGGAAATTACAGAGCGCGATGGAACCTTCCGCATTTCATGATAGATGAATTCGTGATGTTCCCATGTGCAAAAATTTATGGACACTTTTATTGT
This sequence comes from Hylaeus volcanicus, assembly GCF_026283585.1. Classification (NCBI taxonomy): domain Eukaryota; kingdom Metazoa; phylum Arthropoda; class Insecta; order Hymenoptera; family Colletidae; genus Hylaeus; species Hylaeus volcanicus. Next base: position 169,406 of record NW_026533129.1, on the reverse strand, counting down.
TTATAAAACCATTGTTGGTGCGAAATTGCTATGCTCTGGTGCAGCTCGACAAGGAATTTACCAAACGCAATCAATGCCTTCACATGTAGTTGCAGATGTATTCCCGATAATCCCATTTGCAATTATACAGGGTGTCTAAAAAATGTTGGATGTCTTTGAATGGGGTGTTTCGGTGGGGGGGGGGGGTGATTTGAAACAATTTTTTCTTAACGAAAATGTTGTTCGAGGCTTCGTTAAGGAGATATTGACAGAAACCCGCGACCAATCAGAGCGCGAGTATGCTGACGGAGCGCCTGCGGTAGCATAGGCCCCGCAGACGCTCCTCCGGCATACTCGCGCTCTGATTGGTCGGGAGTTTCTGTTTCTAGAATATCTCCTTAACGAAGCATCGAGCAACATTTTCGTTAAGGAAAAATTGTTTCAACCCCCCCTTCCCCGCGGAATAAGTCTTTTCAAGGACCTCCAACGTTTTTGGGTCATCCTGAATATTGCTCATAACTGTTGTTATTGCATGAAACCTATTGGTTATAGATTGCCACTAAAAAGAGTGAAATAAAATAATTTTTTGGAAAAAAAATTTAACCGACTTCAAAAAAGGTACAGTGAAAAGTATGAAATAATTTCTAGTTAATTTATATGAATACGCACTAGCTCTAGATACAATTGCTTAAAAGTATGGAAAAATGCAGTGAAAAGTGTGAAATAATTTCTATTTAAACTGCATTGTTATTCACCATCGTTTGATGAATTTGGTTAAATGATTAAATACATCATATTAAATGCAATGCACCTTTTTCGGAGGCGGCGCAAAATTTAGAATTAAGTATATTAAAAAATGCTAAACTTGGTTTAATTTTCTGTCGGAGAAACAAAAAATATGGTCTTTATTTATTGCTATCATTACATCCACTCTGACATCATACTCATTAACACTATTCAATATCGCCGCCGCCACCAAATACTATCCCAAACCTATTCAGACAGTATTTCCATGGGGAGAGTTTATACATTAGCAGTAATCAATTTTGCCGCCCCTCCCCTCCAAAAAAGCCCCAAATCTACTCAAACTATATTTCCGTGTACATACCATATACATTAACTATTAATTCCTCATAGACAATAAACATGTATACATTGACAGCATTCAATATTGCCGCCTCTACCTAAAGCTAACCCAAACCAGAATTAAAAAATTTTTACATCTGCACCGCCTCCGAAAAAGGTGCATTGCATTTAATATGATGTATTTAATCATTTAACCAAATTCATCAAACGATGGTGAATAACAATGCAGTTTAAATAGAAATTATTTCACACTTTTCACTGCATTTTCCCATACTTTTAAGCAATTATATCGAGAGCTAGTGCGTATTCATATAAATTAACTAGAAATTATTTCATGCTTTTCACTGCACCTTTTTCGAAGTCGGTAAAATTTTTTATCCAAAAAATTATTTTATTCGCTCCTTTAAAACATATCCAAAAATCAAAACAATCTGTGGCGGATACCTAAAAAACATGCCTTGTGAGAGTCGAAGTGATCGTAAACAATTTAAATGCCTTCTAATCTGTGAGACAATAATGTGATAAACTAACTTTTTTATTGTTAATTTTTTGTTGAATACAAATTTCACCAACATATTGGTGAGGTTTTCCTGATTAAAATGAGACCAAACACGATATTGTTATGACAATTCTTTATGATACTAGGCTTGTAAATGTTCCTCTTTTTCCGCTGTCTGTTCCTATGCTCTGTCGACGTCGGCAAATGTAAGAATATTTCGGCTTCAGTAAAATGGCAACAGCGCAGCGTAGGGAAAGGATAGACGCTGTTGTGCCAGAATGACCACGTCGAAATATATCGATATTCACGTTAGCAGTCGTCCTCAGTAAGCGCCATTTTATACCGATTTCCTGAACTAAATTTGGTACGTGACTTGCTCTGCATTATCGTCAAAATGGCGGAACTCGTTTTTGGAAATAATTTCAGGACTTTTCGATTTCGTCCTTATATGAGAATATTTGAGGCTAAGTGAGGGCTCATTCAAAAGAGAAAGATTCAGTGCAGCACGCTCTGGCCACCGTTTGAGCCATAAAACTCTTTTAATGACCTAAAAATGCTTGGATTCTGCAGGTGTATTTTATCGTATTTTTGCTCTACTTTGGACACTCATATTATTAGATATGAACAAGATCTCGTTAAATCATGACCAGAGCGTGCTGTATTGAACCTTCCTTTTTCGAATGATCCCTCATTTAGGCTCAAATATTCTCATATAAGGACGAAAAACGAAAAGTCCCGGACCCCTTTTTTCGCCCATTTTTACCGGTAATGTCCACCTCGCTGCATTACCCGTGTCTTCCCCCTTAAAGGAATATAACATGACTAACTGCCGCAGAGCACCCACACCATTTGAATCAGGATCGAGACTTTCAAAGGAAGATGCTCCACAAACTCCAGAAGAGAGAGAGAGAGAATGTCAAAGGTATCGTATAGAAAACTTATCGGGGAACTAATGCATTTAGCTTTACACACTAGGCCAGACATTTTACATGCAGTAACACAACGGTCCCAGTACAACGTTGATCCTGGGATAATACACTGGCATCAAGCCAAGCATGTATTGCGCTACCTAAACAAAACCAAAGACTTAGGATTAAGGTATTCTGCAAGTAAGGAGCCAAAAGTTAAAATATACTCGGATGCAGATTGGCCAAGTAACGTCGATGATAGACGCTCCTATTCTGATATGATTTTAAAAATAGGAGAAATGGTACTCATCAAAACAAAGATGTGTATAGACGTCTACAATAGAAGCGAAGTATATAGCTTTGTCTCAAAGCGCCAAAGAGGCATAATGGATGCAAATGATGTTGAAAGAGCTAGATTTATTTGAATTTTTTATTTCAGACAGAGTAGAGAAGAGTAAAACCAAGCACATCGATATCGCCTATCATGTGGTACGAGATAAGGTCGAGGAAGGCATAATAAACATTCTCTACATTGCCACAAACGAAAACCCGGCAGACGTAATGACGAAGGGATTAAAGCAACTGAACCAAATGAACGCAATACGGATGCTGAGATTAGATTCCGGAAAAGTGGGGGATTGATGGCTGGTTTGCGTCGGTTTGAATAGCGCGCGTTTAGAACTGCGAGAATGTCTGGAAACACGTAGTTTCGTTTTTGTTTTCCACCGCTCGGCGACAACGCGTGCTGCCCTTGCTGTCTTACCTCGTGGTCGCTACATGCGTCGAACGCGTCGCGATGGTTCCTTTCTTTATGTTAACCCTTAAATGGACAATGTTGTTTTTAAACAACATACTAAACATCACAGATAAAATTGACCTTCTTTTAATTTTTTGTTAATTTTGACTAGTTTTTATTTCTGAACGAATTTTGTACTTTTTTTAATGTTGGCACTATCCAATATTTTTATGCATTGAAAATAAGTTAATGTCAAATGTCACTTTGAAGAAAACTTTGAAAACGTGAAACAAAAATCGTCCATTTAAGGGTTAAATAGAAAAAGTTTTTCGTTCACAGGATTGTGACAAAAGTTCGATCAAAGAAGCCGCGGATCCTATATAAGCAACTCGGCGGCCGGCCACGCTACCAAAAAGGCTAAGGGATAAGGCGCCAGTCTTATAAACAAGAGTCGAATGGGCGAGGACCTGGACGGACAAGGGATCGTTCGCTGTTCGGCACTCAACGAAGAACAATCTAGCATAAACCATACCATTAGAAGGCATCCTATTAATGTTAATAAAGTACTTTTATAGTTGCAATTATTACTCCGTTGTTAATAGCATGTATCAAGAATCGCTCAGGAATGGCTATTATACAATTGCCCAAATGTTATTCACAAACCACCGCAATCACTCGATTTAAATATAACTGAACATGTTTGGCATGAATTTAAATTACATGTAAATAAGTGTGAAGAATTAAATAAAGAACAATTAAAAGCTGCAATACAAAGAATGTTAAAAAATATTCAACCAAGTTTTTTTAGAAACATTAGTTCGATCTATGGCACGCAGGCAGCGTTTTGCAGGAAATTATAAATAATAACGGTTATCCTACTAAATATTGAAGTATTTGTTCATAGTAGATTTGTATTTTACTGTATAAATAAATTGTATATTTTTTCGTACGATTTTGCGTGTGAGGGCGATATCGGACGTTACGACATTATTGATCTTATTCACTAATAAAAAATAATGATTAATTTTGTTTAATGAGTATGAGTAATAACCAAGTACTAACCTGTCATTGAACCGAATCCATAATCTTTACGATACGACTTGTACGATTTCCACTGTGAGTGATTTTATGTATCTATAGCACTCAAGGGGTTAGAAGTTGATCCAATATTATACATTAATGTTTGTTTCATAAATTTGACTATATTTAATGTTAATGCGTTCACAATCGGGGCAAAATCATGCTCAGTCCTCATACGTTCAAAAAAGCGTCGGATACCCATCTATGTAAGTTCGAGCGGCGTGCACGACCAATGTCCACTTAAAAGTGTTAACTCCTAGCGCAGGAGGATCTGAAGGACCTAAACGAGCTTGCGCAGCGAGCGCGAACACCCAAACAAGCACGGAATCCCGAAAAATGTCACGCACCATCGTCGCTGTCGCCGCCGCGGACGGTCGACAAGGGAATGCCATTAAGAACTGAAAATACCATACTCGGCAATTTTTATCAAAACTTTGCAGAAGCAACTCCATTCAATTCTTGATGTTTTTGCGATGACAATGAAACCACACACGACATAAGTTGGACAATAATTAACGAAATTACATGAAAAATCTGATTGCATAATTGAAAAATTATTTCGTTAAAAATACACTATCGGACAAGCAAACCGGAACGATTTTTCAAATGCTCATAACTATGAGAGTTTTCAATCGATTTCGGTGAAACTTCGTGAGGAATAGTCTTCAAGTGTCTTCTGGGTGTGTGCAAAGTTGCATTGGCGAAGGTTGATGTGAAGGGGTTAATTCACCCCCCTAAAGGGGAAGGTGTAAAAAAACGCCTCTTTGAAACCGGCCATGGATGACGGAATTGGTTGAAAAATTCAAAAAACCTTTAGGGCGACTCTTCTTGATGCCCTCTACAAAATGCACCCCTTGAAATCCCTTTCGGACATACCCACCCCCCTCACAACCTTCCACCCTCTCTAAAATCCACAATTTTTGGACGACGGTCTCGATTTTGGACTCAATGCATTCTCTGGACTCCCCTGATCCAGAAAATGCTATCACTCATACCGTGCAACTCATAGGCACCCTTTGGGAGGGTTGAACAGCTCGCAAATTTTCAACCCCCTTCGTAAGGGAGCACTTCCACACATCGGAGGGCAATGAAATTCACCATGTTTGTTCTCGATACATTAAGGATTAATGCCGAAAAGGTCCCGTTTCGAGAACTGCCCCCGGAGCTGAAGGGAGGGGGGAAGAGGTAGGGGTGGTCCACCCCCAAATGTAAGGGTTGGAACGTTGTTTCGTTGGATGGATTACATGTCTAACAGTCCAGGGCATCGGGGCGACACAGTTTTGATGTCTTTTTCCCGCGTGAATGGCAATAAAATTCGAAAATGTCGTTTTTGGGGGAAAACTTGGGGAGGACTTAAAGAGTATTCATAGAAAAATAGAAGATCCCCCTAAAAAAATTCAAGAAAGTAGAAAAAGAAGTGAAATCAAAATGAGCTGCCAGTACATGAAGGTGCTTTCCAGCAAAGTGCAAAGGCGACACTGTATAACACAATGAAAAATTCGGTGCATTCCAACTATGCGCAGCTAAAATGCTGTGTTCAACAGTGCAGACGTTCAGACCCTAATGACAATTCATGTAAACTGACTGCTCCGCACTTTGGCGAGGAAATGAAGCTAAATAGTGTATCAACCACAAACTGAGACTGTTTAGACATTTGCCTAGATGTCCGTGGCCTGGAAGTCAAATGCTTGGCGTGGCCAGGCGAAAGCATTCTCTGATCATCAATACCCATACTTTCACTCTCGCAAACTTTCACATAATTTGTCAATTTAAAACTTTGACAATATGAGTACATTTTCATTGTATTGGGTTTTAAATTATTTCTAAGGTCATTCATCGACACCGATACCTTTCCTCTCACAAGCTTTCAGATAATTTGTCAGTTTAAAACGCTGACAATATGAGTACATTTTTATTATTTTACGTTTTAAAATAATTCTTATTCATCAAAACCTTGACCTTGCCTGGTCACGCCAAGCATTTGACTTCCAGGCCACGGACATCTAGACAAATGTCTAAACAGTCTCAGTTTATGGTTGATACACTATTTAGCTTCTTCATTTCACCGCCAAAGTGCGGAGCAGTCAGTTTACATGAATTGTCATTAGGGTCTGAACATCTGCACTGTTGAACACAGCATTTTAGCTGCGCATAGTTGGAAAGCACCAAATTTTTCATTGTGTTATACAGTGTCGCCTTTGCACTTTGCTGGAAAGCACCTTTATGTACTGACAGCTCATTTCGATTTCACTTCTTTTTCTACTTTCTTGAATCTTTTTAGGGGGTCCGATTTACGCGATGTGAGATATCCTTTTAATCGGGAAAACGCCAAGAATTCAATGGTATCACGTTCACGTTGATACAACGAAGAATAAAAAATACGACCTTATGAAAAATTGATGAGTCGATCGCCTGTTGGACCCCAGACCTTTAAGCGAACCCAGGTAGGCGCTCGGCGGAGAACAAAAGATACGGGTAGTCAATCGTAAAATGATGTACTGCTATATATAAAATGTTTACATTTTTCATAAGATTCGGATATTTTTTACCTGAAGAAACAGCGAATAGGTCAGCCTGTACAAATGGCTTGCCGGAAATAAACGGTGCCGGTTCAGCAAGGATGTTCTTCTACGGAGATGGGTAGAACATGACATGCTTTCTCATTCCGGCAGTAGTAAAATCGCATGAATGGAACACGGTCCAATTCCTAATTTTAGTCACACATTCTCTTCTTTTAATTACAATTCGTTTACCATTAACCAACGTGAGGAGGAAAAGACGGTACTCCGGATTAGCAATGATGATGATATATAAATTTTCAAAGACAAAATTGACACAGAAGTGTTCAAATATAGCGAATGAAGAAATCATTTAAAAAGTAAAATATACTTGAATGCATTACTTCATACCTTGATTATTTATAATAAAATTAATTCAGTCTCAATCAGTATACATGTACTATACGTTATCAACACGTGAATATACCATTGCGTTATGAATTTATCTCTCAAAAAACAAGAATGGTGAAGAAAGATCGACTTTTAAACATAGTGAGGACAATGTTCTTATCTGGAGCTGTATTTGCAGCAATGAAGTGGTTGAATTTTTATGTGATGTATGTGAATATTTTTATAACGCAATTATGTTTATACATTTGCTACAAAGTTCTACGTATTTTTCAACTATAATTCATGAACAAGAATTCCATCTTGTCTATTTACGTTTTTTACACATTCAATTCGATCAATAGATATGACTGACAAGTACGTTCTTCCTTTCATGTGTACGTATGTATTGCACTGGAATTATATCATCTTGAACAAATACCGTTTAAGTTTCCAGCAATAATTATTTAATGTATGAACTCGTAGTGATAAGCAATATGCAATAATCTTAGAAATAGCATACAAATTTGGGCTGAAAAGGACAAATATCACTCTATTCGCTCGCACGGTAAGCTCGTGCTCACTAGGCCAGCTGAAACCTGGCCACGTGAGCCTGGAACGTGGATCGAGACCTAAACGCTCGTAAAAATCGACTCTTTCGGGTGGTTCCGACCGTTCGTCGTCGCATTTAGCGACCTTTTGCCCACTAGTAGGAACGTGTTTTCGAACAAAATCTGGCGAGTACGCACAATTAACGATCGAACGGGCTCGTTACATAGATGGGAATCCGCCTTAACGCTGAAGTCGAGCCGTAAAATTCGTGCCGAGCAGTTACATGACAGCGTTCTGTTGCAAATCAGTATGGAGTATAGACCCATTAATCGGAATCACGAAATAACGTTACCCGATTCTGATTCGTGCATTATGTCCCATATTACATTTACGTATGTCAAATTTACAAAAATATGATTTTTATTTTATAACCAGTAAAATAAGTGATTATGGTAAAAACAGGTATATGGGTGATTCTGAGATAACTGTGACTTTTTATGTCTGGTGGTTTATTTATTATTAAACATTACTTTCTTCTTATCAAAAAGTTATTAATATGAGAAATTTGATAGTATTCTACAATCGATAATAAAGATTGCGACATAAGTGGTCACAGTTTCTACATAAATTACGGAAATATATTCTAAATGTCATTACCGTGGCATGTCCGATTCTTATTTTTAAAGCATAATAAATGATTTTCTATTAAAATTTGTTTTGTAATATGAAGATTACCTCTTGTAAGTATAGTCTAACATATACTTTATAAAATTACATCATAATCATACCAAAATATGAATTGTTGTATAAAATGATTATCAATGATTTGTGTCCGAAAATTTCGCTTTTTTTTAAATTTGAATTTTTTCCCACCTATTGGCCATCTTAATTTAGTTTCATCTGCTCAACGGGATGGCGTTTCAAATAGAACCTATTTATGCATTGCTTACAGCTGCTACTTAATTTATTTTATTTCCTCAATATTATGATGAGAGTGATTTGTTTTAATTTGCAAGAGGTACGTCATAAAATTAGTAATCAGTACTATGGTATTGCAATTTATGGGCATTAATACAATGTTTGAATTGCTTACACTTTTTGATTTCTTTTTACGTCAACAGTAGAAATTTTGCTAATTATTTAGAAGTATGTCTTCCTCACTGATTTTGATGACCTTGAAATATGTTGTCAAGGTCATCATTCTGAACAACTTTTTCCTATATATGTTACCGCCGCTCAGCCTTAGTTTCCGGGATATCTACACCTATAAAAAACTTCAAAAAAGTAAAAAAATTACGCCAAGTACATGAAAAAGTGGAGGACTCAAGGAGTTATCATAGAAGAATAAAATATCCCCATAAAAAAGTACAAGAAAGTAGAAAAAGAAGTGAAATCAAAATGAGCTGCCAGTACATGAAGGTGCTTTCCAGGAAAGTGCAAAGGCGACACTGTGTAACACAATGTAAAATTCGGTGGTTTCCAACTATGCGTAGCTAAAATGCTGTGTTCAACAGTTCGGACGTTCAGATTCTAATGGCAATTCATGTAAAGTGACTGCTCCATACTTTAGCGGTGACATGAAGAAGCTAAATAGCGTATCATCCACAAACTGAGGCTGTTTAAAAATTTGCCTTGATGTCCGCGGCCTGGAAGTCAAATGCTTGGAGTGGCCAGCTAAGGCATTCTCAGATCATCAAGACCCATACTTTCTCTCTCGCAGGCTATTACATAATTTGTCAATTTAAAACTCTTACGATATGAGTACATTTCCATTGTATTGGGTTTTAAATTATTTCTAAGGTCATTCATCGATACCGATACCTTTCCTCTCACAAGCTTTCAGATAATTTGTCAGATTAAAACTCTGACAATATAAGTACACTTTCATTATTTTGCGTTTTAAAATAATTCTTATTCATCGACACGACCTTGCCTGGCCACGCCAAGCATTTGACTTCCAGGCCGCGGACGTCAAGGCAAATTTTTAAACAGCCTCAGTTTGTGGATGATAAGCTATTTGGCTTCTTCATGTCACCGCTACAGTGTGGAGCAGTCAGTTTACATGAGTTCTCATTAGGGTCCGAGTGTCTGCACTGTTGAACACAGCATTTTAGCTGCGCATAGTTGGAAACCACCAAATTTTACATTGTGTTACACAGTGTCGCCTTTGCACTTTGCTGGAAAGCACCTTTATGTACTGGCAGCTCATTTCGATTTCACTTCTTTTTCTACTTTCTTGTATTTTTGTATGGGGATCTTTTATTTTTCTATAATAACTCCTTGAGTCCTCCACTTTTTCATGTAATTGGCGTAATTTTTTTACTTGTTTGAAGTTTTTTATGGGGATCTCACTTCTCTTTACAAAGATAATTTATATAGTGAATGACTTCAAATAATAGAAAATGAGAGATCAGTTTAAATACTTTAAGGTTTCAAAAGTACGCGGAACACATTGCAGAAGTCTCATTGCAAGAAATTTATTAAAGAAGAAATGAGGAACGAATAGAGAGATCAACTATTTCTAACACACAATTTATTGTATTAGAATACAGTTCATACGTTCACAGGACGCATGACAGAAAGTCTTGTAACATATTTAAATAATGAGAAAATGAACAGAGGTCCACTATTTGTAATAGATAATTTATTGTATTACAATAATATAAAAAAAGAAAGGTCAGACTTAGTCCTTCGAGTTCTCAAAAGTATGCACGACACATGACAGAAGGTCTTGTTGCAAGAAATTTAAGTGTTACTGATAAAGTGATTACAATAATATAGAAAATGGGAGATCAGTTTGAATCCTTTAAGGTTTCAAAAGTACGCGGAACGCATTGCAAGAAGTCTCATTGCAAGAAATTTATTATAGAAAAAATGTAATCAGTTTATCAGTAACATTTAAATGCAACATGACTTTCTGCCATGTGTTGTGCATACTTTTGAGAACTTGAAGGACTAAGTCTGACCTTTCTTTTTTTATATTATTGTAATACAATAAATTATCTATTACAAATGATGGATCTCTGTTCATTTTCTCATTATTTAAATTTGTTACAAGATTTTCTGTCATGCGTCCTATGAACGTATAAATTCTATTCTAATATAATAACTTGTGCGTTAGAAATAGTTGATCTCTCTATTCATTCCTCATTTCTTCTTTAAATTTCTTGCAATGAGACTACCTGGAATGCGTTCAACGTACTTCTGAAACCTTAAAGGATTCAAACTGATCTCCCATTTTCTATATTATTGTAATCACTTTATCAGTAACTTTTAAATTTCTTGCAACAAGACTTTCTGTCATGTGTCATGCGTACTTTTGAGAACTTAAAGGACTAAGTCTGACCTCTCTTTTTTCTATATTATTGTAATACAATAAATTATGTATTACAAATAGTGGATCTCTGTTCCTTTTCTCATTTTCTCATTATTTAAATTTGTTACAAGACTTTCTTCCATGCATTCTGTAAACGTATGAACTATATTCTAATATAATAAATTGTGCGTTACAAATAGTTGATTTCTTTTTTTCATTTCTCGCTTCATCTTTAACATTTAAATTTCTTGCAGTGAGACATCCTGCTATGCATTCTCTCTCCCTTTGTTTTTACAGTTCATACGTACACGGAACGTGTGACAGAAAGTCTTGTTGCAAGCAATTTAAATGTTTATCATGAAGTGAAAATAAAAAAAGTGATCCACTATTTATAACACACAATTTATTGTATTAGAACACTTATTCTTATTTGCACAAAATGAACATTTATTGAAATTTGTATTATGAACTGCACACTCAAACACCAAATTTATATATATCTTTTCACAACGACATGGTAGATATTTTATCACTTATAACCATATACTTCCCAATACAATATCACTACACGTAGCCTTTAAAATAATTATTCAATTTGCGGTGTCCAAATGTCACCAATACAAACTGGCAGGTTATACAGGTTAGAAATGACAACTGTCAGAAATACAAACTGACAGGTTATACAGGTTAGAAATGAACGAGCGGCGTGAGCGGCAGCCATATTACAATTCCGGCCAACGAGCCCTGCCGACTGATTCCGAGAGTCGACGAATCGATGAACAGCCTTAGCTCCTATTGGCTAAGTGTTGACGAAAAATCGACTGGAAAAGTGTAAGATGGTAATATTTTTGCATGTATCATGACATGGTATTATTACGATATCTCAGTTGTACGTGGACCGATTTTATTCGAAAGGTTATATGCAATTTACATTAGAAAAATGCATTTAAATTTAGAAAATATTGCAGGCGTGATGAGATATTAATGAAAGAAGTTTCAATTTAGGTTAGAATAGACCATCTCTCCTGTAAAAGATGAGCAGTAGCGCCACATTATACAGGGTGGCTGTATAATTTTTCATGAACTTGGTGTCGAGACGCTACCGCGTCTGTAGATATAAAGATCATACATTTCCATACATACTGCACTATATATACCATACAAAAACACACTATAACAGTTCAAACTTGTTCTGAGAGTTTGTATCATGCACGTTTATTCGTACAGTAAAAAAAAGTGGGGATCCAGGGGCTTACCCCCGGTCGTGGGGTTGGGGACGAAGCCCCCAACTATGAGTACTGTAGCGCACCTCGCAGGTGTACACATGGTTACTCTGAAGGATATATATCGCTCTAAGGGGAGTTGAGGGGGCGCAGCCCCCCAGCATGCGTCTAGTTTCGAGGCGTATACTTTCAGCTGAAAAACCATTTACAAAATTTAAAAAACATACATCTCACAAAGATACGGATTCAAAACGCTCTCAAACAAGTTTGAACCGTTGCAATGTGTTTTTGTATGCTATATATAATGTATTCGTATGTGTAAATGTATGATCTTTATATGCAAATATCTGGAAACTAAGGCCGAGCGGCGGTAACATATGTAGTATCCGCGCCTCCCATACCCAACAATAAGGAGTCAAATAAGAACACGAAACGTAGGGTACGGGATTGGTCGCGTAAGTAAAGCGGTTGACTGTGGATCCGAGGATTCGTGGGTTCGAATCCCCGTGCCTTATTTTTCGTTTAGACTATACTTTTAAATAATTACCGAAATTTTTTCAGAAATTACTTTACTCATTAGCATTATAAGGTTAGCTTAGTTAAAAATTCAAATGTCAGTACCATGGTATAAAAACGCAAAAAATGGTTATATTAAATTTTACTTGAATTTTTTGACTCATTGTCAACATTTTCTTCAATGTTATCCTCAAATCGAATATGTAACATACAATTTTAATGAAACATGGCACGGGAAAAGCTCGGCTGATGGCATTGGAGGATCTTTAAAAAGAATAGCTAATGATAAAGTAAAATATGGCAACATCTCAAATTTCGACACTTTGGTATCGACTGCGTTGTTCCGTGAAAAAGATTCATATTGACGTAGTCACTTCACACAAATCGAATCTATCGATACTTTAATGCCGGTACAATTTCGTCCTTTTATTGGCACTTGGAGTAAGGAAAAACCTGGTCTAATTTTGTTTAACTCATTAAGTTGTTTTGATTGTCCACCTGGTGTAATATGTAAACATACAGACTGACAAAAAATTAAAAAGATCTCTGAATGACACCGTAATCAGTATTGAAAATAAAAGACCAAAAATAGCTCCAAATATAACACTTCGACGAAGCATAAGAAATATAAAATAATTCGATTGTGTGATGTGATAAAAAAACTATGATTTATAAAATAATACTTGAGAATACAATAAAATTTCTAATGTTATTTTTCTATATTAATTGTTGATCAATACTTTAATTATCTTTATGTATTGACTAAGGTCAAATTTGTTTTCATTTTATTATTACAAAAAAAATTGTTAAACTAATTTCATAATAAATAAAATTTAAAGAGTGTTAAAATCAAAAAAGGAACATTAAAAATATCTTGAAATTATTCCTTCAGTATTATGATTTATAATTTTGTTTAGCAATATTACACATAATTATTGTGTCTAACATGGTTGATGATACTACGTTCAGAATTTGTAAGGATTTATGTAAGTAATTTGACTATTTCATTTATATGTCAGTACCATGGCTTTTAAATTTTCGAATTTCGTTATAATTTTCATTCTGTTGTAGTTATAGTGGAATGACGATAGAAGCTTAATTCTGTGTATAATTTCAGTACAAAAACACCAAAAACATACGTCTCAAAGTATTTTTAATTTTTTAAAAATTTCAACTGCAAAAATCAGTTATCTCAGAATCACCCATATACAAGTAGTTCACGGAAAATACTAGACAGCATTTTTCTCGTAGATACTAAGTATTAGAAAGAAATGATAAAGGAAAAAGTTTTGTAATTTTTTATCCTCACAAAATGCCGTAATATTTTTTATATTTGTAATATTCTTGGAGAGAAAAAATGATGACATTTAATTTTGTAAATAGAATGCTTTATATTTTTGTATCTACTATGAAAGCGTGTATCAAGACATAATCATTCATGTGCGATACAGTGACTTTCAAGGTTTCAGAAAGTCAGAAATAAGAGATATAATTCGAATATTTTGTTCGAATGTGTTTAAAGAAGTTTTTATTGATACGGGTTAGTTCGTTGAATGCGACTTGTTTGTCGTTGTAATTTATTATGAAACTGTTTATTTCTGTTTCTATTGTTACAACAAAATTTAAATATTTGTTGCTTTCAAATTCCTATTAAATGCGTTTTTAAATTTTTCGATCGATTCTAACTTTAGTGATCTCTTAAGTAAGGATGATTCAGCTTATTTGAGAGTCATAAAATAGCGCACATCAGGAATGTTCGGATCCGTGGTATGTACAATAGCCTGGTTTACACTGTAGAAACTTTTGATATGTAT
>NW_026533129.1:120997-149812 GCF_026283585.1 Hylaeus volcanicus | reverse complement strand
TGAAATTGAATAAATGCTCACAAGTAAATTTTGTTGTATCTTCGTACGAGCATTTTGTTATCAAATGCTTAAAATATAATAAATATTATATTTCAATACTATACGTACCGCTGCTGAATACACAACTTCTTCACGCAAAAATCTGTTTTCACCAGCATTGTTATCTAAAAGACCCCAGTCCATCTTTAAATCCCAAGTCAGGGAATATATAGAATTGACGCAGCAACTGATTACCCAAAGCCACAACCATGGATTCTCCCATCGACTTGAATAGTCCACTAAAAGGAACATATATTCTGTTACAATCTGCTATTCAATTAAAAATTATAGCAATCCTACTCAAGAGTTTTATATAACTTACCAGCCCGATAGACGCACATGGTATTAGCTATAACAACAAGGAAAGTTGTCGAATATTTTCCAGCGTTAGCCAAGTGTGGAAATGCTTCTTTTGAATCACGGTACCGTCGAATGCATTGCGCGAAACGAAACCATGCGGGTAGACAATTGACAATAGGCCTAACAAGTAGAGAACCAGACATACATTGGATGGTATCGCCTGCTTCCAACCAGTTTCCGTTAGTGATGTAAAAGCATGTCAAAAAATGAAAATCTAACAAAGCCGTAGCCATGCTGTTCAACTGATCTGCCAACCAGAAATCAGCGAAATTGACATATGCGAATGGCGATATTAAAACTCGTCCCTAAGAAACAAATCACTGAGAATAATTGTTCGATAATAATTCAGTTTTTGCATTAGATAACATCGATGACAGTACTTACAATAATTCTCAACAACCAAAACCGAGCCTCATGACGAAACATTTTTAATGGATTCAAAAGAAATGCCAGCATTATACAAACTAAGGCTAATGGATTTACATATGGTGGAATACTTAAACTAGCACTGTATAAAAAACTCAATAAACTAAGGGTCCATATGACTCCAAGAACAGCAGCTAATTCCATGAGATGTTGTTCGGAAAGATGATTTCGAGGATCCAATTCAAATATTAATACATGATTTACGCCCGACGATCGCCACCCGTAAACATTCACTCCAATAAGGAATAAGAATTCTATAATAAGCAAAGGGCCGCGGTATAATCTAAATGCGATTTTTAAGTTTTCTCCGCCATCATGGAATATTGCTGTAAATGAAAACAAAAGTGGAAACACTTAATACCACCACAATAAATTATATTAATTCTTTAGTATTATATTGTGTCCTCAAGTTATGCGGATTCATAGATATCCAGATACACTCTCATTTATATTCTTATATATTAAGTTGACTCATAAAAGCTTAAAGCAAAAAATATCTCCATTAAGATAAATTCGACCATGTATTAATTTGTGGATCAACTTTAAAACAATTATTCTTATAAAATCATAATTCAATGTATAAATTAATTTATAATCAATATTAAATGTGTTTGCATATTTACATATATTACATATTATAAATTTTTGAATTTGTCATTCTGTTGGCCACAATATTACAGTAATAAAAATACGTCATCCCAGTTAAAAAAAAAGTGGATGATCTCAAAATCTCGAAAAATACAATTTTAAGAAAAAAAATCTTTAATGCAATATTTTCTTCTTCCCCATAGACATTTATTTCGAATCACTCTGTACGTTTTGTACACACACATGTACTTAGGTATTACATACAACTCGCTTTTCTTCAATTTTTTTCCATAAAGAAATAGATATATATGTATTTAACTTTCAAATGAACTTTTAAAACTCAAATTGTATACCAAATGTATTATAAGCAAAAATAAAAATCAGTCTTGGAAGGAATTGCGAGTTGTATTAGGCATTGTAATCAACTCTTTTAATCTCTGCAATTAAGCAAAAATTTATTTGACACTGTCCACATTCTGTTTATTTTTCGCATCACATTCTTATTATGTTTAAACTGATTATTTTTCCACCCTATATAACTCGTGTTTATAAAATTTGACTGTTAAAATGAACTAACCGCATAAATCGAAAACTTACTATATAAGATTTTATAATATTACCTGAAAGTACGACTGCTACAAATAGGATAATGAAACTGCCAGAGAATAATCCAACCTTGAAAGTAGTCCACGGACTTTGATGCTCGCCTAAAGGGGGTACACGTAATCTTTTCATGGCACGCTGTCTGTCTCCACCTTCTAAGTCGTTTGTTACAGTAGTTTCTGTATCTTGTATAAGTTTGTCTATATCTTTTGACGTGTAAAAATGTGCTGTCTCTACGCATTCTACTCTCCATTTTGAACCGCTATCTACTGACAACAACTGGAAATAAGAATACAATTAATACTCCGTCTTGCACAATAATAAATATAAAATACTACAAGATAAAAGGAGTGCTGAATTTTTACTTGTGCATAATACGATAAGGGACTTTAAAAGATAAATGTTAGTTCTTTCCCTATTTTTTCACTATTGTTTAAACGAATCTTGAAACCTAGAGAAATACGAATAAATTAAGCTTGAATCTGTACAATCATGTAGAAAGAGAAGGTTTCTTTCTATATACCTTGTCGTGCTTCTTAAGAATCTTCCGAAAACCAGTGTAATTAAGATTCTGATAATTCTGAAGAAGTATGAGAGATAAATAAAATTCTGAGAATGCAAGTTTCAGTTCCCTAAGCTTCCTCGTTGGTAAATGAGTTTTAACAATTACTTTTCCTTTATTTTTGCCTCCACCATGCTGCAATTCTAGAGCAACTTTCAATTCACTTTGAAGAGCTGCATATTTACGTGTTGCTTCTGCCAACTTTTCTATACAAGACATATATTCATTAATAACAGAATTTTCATCATCACTTTATTTATTCTATCATCACAACAATTTATTAACATTAATATAATATTAAAGATAATGCAAATGAAATTATGAGATCGAGATATATCAATTTAATTTATATGTATGTAATTATTCTTACCAGAATAAAAAGTATTAATTTTTTTCAATTCACGATCACAAAATGTGAAAAACACCTCATCGAAAGAAGCAAAGTGTCGAGATATTACTTCTGGTTCTACACTTTCAGCCGAGGGTGCTTCTTCTATAGCAGTATAAAGCATAGCCTTCATTTCCTATTAACCCAAGGAGGTTATCTTAATTATTAAACTATTAATTCTATATAAAACATACAACTACTACTATTACTACTATTACTACTAAACAGTTCTTACAGATCTTTAAATTTTAAATAATTCTGTAATTGTATCATAATATTTTGATTTTATACTCTAATTTTACATTGGGATTACAATATTAATGTTATTTCACTTTACCTCATAACTAATGTATTGCTTACGCCACTCAGGTGTAATATGAGCAGATAAATGCTCTGCAAACTTCATCTTCTTTCAACTATTATTACAATCTGCAATAAATATTAATTACACTTAATATAATTTAAGAATAATAGAATACGAATAAAACTACAATCTTAACATGCATCTCTACTATAAAATATAGTATATAAACAAATCACAGCAAAGAACAAATTTGTATATTACTGTAGAACATCTGTTAATATAATTACTAAATGTAAAATTTATATAATTTACATGTCAAATACGATGAATTAGTTATTATTACTGACAATGTACGTTACGATAATTTAAGATAATAAATAAAATAAAAATCTAAATATGAGACGAATATAAAAATCTATTAAAAAAAGAAATGAAATAAACATCTATTGTAGACGCAGATCGAATATTTAGTTTTATTTTGTTGCCTACCTTTAATCAATTGAAGCATAAAAGAGGTTACACGTGATATATATAAAACTCACAGATTCTTTGTCGGCAGCACTGACTCAATACTTCTTTCATACATTTACGACATGTTAAATATGCACTATTTTAAAGCTAGACATGTTTATTCTCATTATCTATACGTATTGCATTGTCAAATTTTGTACTAGTTATGGACAGTTATGGAATGTACTGTTTTCCGCACACAAGCAACAATTATATGTACGTATCAAACAACCACGATAAATAATTTTTTCAATTCGTTGGTTACGATTTTACTAAGGATAGGCATCTCCTATCTCTTACTATATACGATCAAAGAATATACATGATGAAGTTGCTTTAACGCACACATCGACTGAGAATCTGTTTGATGAGTTAGATAAAATTCTTATATGTGTAACATTGGATTTGAATATCCATTTGCAGTTGTCGGCTGCATTATACTTTGGGAAACCAAAAATTGGTAAGTTTTTTTTTACATAATCCTGTAGATTTCGGCGAGTAGAATCCGAAAATTCCGAGTCGACTTCAGCGACAGTTACGGAAAAAATGGGAAGCTCCAAGACAAGAATAGATAGATCTATGTTCCTCCAATGATACTGTGACAGAGAGGAAGATACAATAATCGGAGGAGATACAAGAACAGGGCAATTAGACTAGCATGATTTTTCCATACTGTAGATTAGAAGATTAGTTGTTAAAAACATATATTTATCATATTTTAAAGGTGAAATTGCAAAATCGGGCCTTGCAGTGGCATGCGGAGTGATGTAAAGAATATTTTAGAAAAAGAATCGTGAGAAAATATTGCTTCTTCGCTTCAAATAAATTGACTAGCTTCGTTGCTGTGAAATCTTGATGATTAGTATGGCAATATGGTTGCTCCACTATCATGCTGTCCACTGCAGCGCTGCTGTCGTCTCTGCTGCGGTTGTTGCGCCCTTCGACCATATATACATGGACTGCTCAAGCTTACTCTTTATACACTAAGCAGAGCATAACCAACATCTCCATACCAAAAGTGAGACTTGACGCTGTTACGCTATCACGTGAACTTAGCTTCATGGCATGTAGTGCCACAACGCGGAATAGCTTTGTTGCGGAACGCGTCGTGCGGTGATAGGGAATTTTCTGACGTGGATAGGGTGCCCATGGAGCACTGAACCGCTCTACCCGGAGAGGCGCGTGAAATAAAAATTTGAAATACTTTTAAGAAAAGCAAAGACGTTTATTCAGTCGACCCGTCTGGTTTAGAAATCGTTTCGTGGTTCGTTCCCAGAGGTTCGATTACGATTGATCTCTCTGGAAAAATCCTCGCTCGATCTGCTGCTTCTCTCCCTTCTCCGGAAGATTCTCGTTCCTCCCCTCGGGTTGTCTTGGTCCAATCGGGGGTTGCGCCCTACTCCTTCTATCGGTGATCTTCATCGATCTCGGATCCACCCCCGAGTCGGGTGAAGGTGGGAGTCGCGCGGGCATGTTTGTGCAGGGCTACATGTGAAAAAGGAAAGGGAATCGATGACAGGCTGACTGCAGCTTTGACCAATGGTCGAAGAGTAGTAGACATATACTCAATATACATTTCTATATACATTTCTATATACTCAAAGAGTAGTTCGGCAAACCGTCTAAAATTTCAATTCGCGCCTTTCCCCACTGCTATCGCCCATTGACTATAGCGCTTGCGCACAACTGAGTAGGTAAGGTATGCCGGTTCTGGAACAGCGGGATCTCAGGGGGGCCGCGGGGACGGGGGAAGCGAAGGGCGGGGCCTTGTGGGTGGGGGAAGCGAGGGGCGGGGCCTCGTGGCTCGGGGAGTGTGACGTCACTTTTGATTGACCACCCCCTTCAATGCGCCATTTCGTTTTTTAATTGGCTGCCTCCCACCTCTTCGTGTTTTTTAATTGGCTGCCCCACTTCGTGTTTTTTAATTAGTTAATAAGGCCCCACTTCCGCCCACTTTTGATTAAACACCTTTTCGAGGCGCCATTTAATCAGCTGCCCACACCCCTTTAAAATGCGCTAATGGATCTATTTCAAAGACACGTGCAAAGATTCGCGAAGTTTCGCGAGTCGAGGACAAATTTAAAAACTGCAAGCTAAACGTTCTGTTTTAGCATCTTAATGTCATACGTAAAGAAATGCATTCTTTGCAAATGTATTATTCGCGGAAGATTAGATCACCAAAAATCCATACCGACTCGCGATCGAACCATGGATACAGGATACTCTATTTCAAGGGCATACGTGAAGGAATGCGCTTTTTTGCGGTGGAATATTCGAGACACCGATATGTTGTTTCAGGGACAAAGTCAAAAACTGCAAACTAAACGTTCTGTGTTACCCGCACTTACCGCCAGTGATTCGCGCTTATGAAGAAAGAAATAATATTCAATTGTAAATACATAATTTTATTTGATCACCATGCCGAATTACATTCAACCCTAAGGCTAACAATTCAGAATCAATCAACGAATGACGTTCAAAATTTTCATCTTCGGTAATTGTTCTTACAATATCATTTGGTTTTACATTATGTATTAATTTTACAAAAGTTTCATATCTGCGCTCGACGAGAAACGTATTCTCGGAAAGCCACGTGTACATATGATTGATACAGTATTCGAAATCAAACATTCTACAAATCGTTTTTTCCGTGAGGAACAAGGTGTTGACGGAAGTGGAGAGTTTCGCGACTTTAACATCGTCCACGCAGCGAAACTCAATCGTTATATCGCAAACACGTATCGGATCACTAGACGTCATTTCAAAGTTCCGTAAAATGTCCATCTTTCTCTCCGATAGCTTTTTCCAGGTAAACATTGGAAACTGGATTTCATTGCCGCGGTTATCTCCAATAGCCAATTCCACATCACAGCGACGACCAATTCTTATTCCAATATCTAAATACTTGTACCAGGTAGTCGTCAAAGGATATCTCCGTCCCAAAATACGTACTCCGCGGCTCGACTTCAATTCGGGCGAATCATTGGTTTCACTGTGTAAATGAAATGAATATGAAAAGAATGATACATATTTTTGCTACGTTTTACATCGAGGAAACGAACATCTTACCATGTACGCATTTTCTTAGAAACTGGCCGCAATGTGTAATTATCATCTAAAAATTTCTCCCCCGTTCCTCGAGCAACTTCAACAGCAGTCTACATCGCTGACGTTTAAATTGGTCTAACAATCTTCTAACCGCTGTATCCCAAATTTCCGTTTTATACCGAATCCACTCCCCTCCATCACCCCTTATCATGTAAGGAATTTATTGATGATACAGCATTTCTTTTTTCTGTACCATGACGTCATGTTTATTTCATATTTCAAAAACAGTTTGCATTTCTACATCAAATAGCGTATATATTTTGAACACATTTTCCATGGCACAAACGCCATCGTGAAACGTACATCTGTAATGTCCTTCACTCATTGTAGACAATTTCGGTATTTCTCTGTCTTCTAAATCCGTTTCAACATCGAAGGCTTCCATTCCAATTACATTGTACAACCATCTCTTCTTTTCCGATCGTTTAACTAA
The DNA here is from genome assembly GCF_026283585.1 of Hylaeus volcanicus. Classification (NCBI taxonomy): domain Eukaryota; kingdom Metazoa; phylum Arthropoda; class Insecta; order Hymenoptera; family Colletidae; genus Hylaeus; species Hylaeus volcanicus. Next base: position 142,491 of record NW_026533129.1, on the reverse strand, counting down.
AATTCTGTCAGCGCATTCCAACGCGGTTCGTAACAGGCTGCTCGTCTTCGCGTAGGGTACGTAATCATCCGTCCATCTGATTCCATGGTGTTTTTTCGTTAACTACCAAACACCACGTTTTTCGTTAGACGTTAGACGATGCAATCCAAATGGAGGTTCAAATATCCAATGCACTAACTTTTTTCCTTGAGCGAGGACAGCCACCTCTTTTACGATAAAATCATTCGAGTCCGTTTTGAAACCTTGCAAGTCTACGAACGTTAGGTGAGCCATTTTGCTGTATCGACAGTTTCGAAGAGACTGAACATTCAGCAGAGATTTTTACTGTATTAGTTTAGTCTGCGTACTACATTCGTCAGAGGGCTGTACTCGGCTATGCGATCGTGTATAATCAAGCAGTAAGCAGTTGTATTGAGCGGCACGTTATCTCTGCATTCGAAATCTATCCTAACATAAGTCGTGGCACTCTTTAGAGATTCGTTCTGACGCGAGCAATCTATGACCGCAAACGGATCACATGATAAAAACTCTAACATATCGAGCAGGGGTTCACCGTGTCCGTAATATGATTTTCGAAAGTTTGCGTACATATCGTACAGTGTTGCATACTTGTTCTTATCAAAATCCAGATTCAAGTCATCGTATGGATAAGATTTTGAATTTAAATGTAGTCGTATGTTTGATAGTTTACAATTGTCAAAGTGATTAAATGTTTTGTCCAATTTGTTCTTTCGATCGGTTTGCATAGCGAATATCATATATCGCGGTTTCTCTAATTGCGTTGCTGTTTTCACAGATGAAGTATGCTTCGTGGTTGTTTGTAATAACGGATATTCATACAGATCCCAGGAGTGGAAACTCATCGAAATCAGTCGACCACTTTCAAGAATACGTAAGAGCGCCAATTTGTTCAATTCATCCAAACCGACGTGAGGCATTCGCCATGGAACTTTAAACAATTTGAGTACAGGTTTCAAAACGGTAGGACCAATCAGGGCGTTTTCATCGTTTCGAGATCGAATTAAAATCAATTCATGGTGTGCATTGATTACGATGCGTTTATAATCTTCACAGAATCCGAATAACATACCAAGCGGCACGCAAAAATTAAAATCTGCAATTGCAGCATTTTGCTTATGATACCAGCCAGCATTACCTAACGTTTTACTTTTTTCAATAGACATAGATACATAATTCTTTAACGCAGTCGTTACTCCCGGATTTTTGCAACGATCTATTTCAATCCCATCCATTTCATATCGAATTTCATCAAACAGAGAGGCAGCACAGTTGTTATCAAGAACAACATTTTCCTTCACTCCCTCCGGTTTTTTCTCCAGTAGACTCAGTTTTCCCTCGATGTATAAGTGACTCTCACACGGTAGCGTGTACAGATCCTGCTACTGTATCGGTATCCTTATCTCATCATTGTTTCCAAGTCTAGTATTTGCATATGGATTATAGGTGTGTGTCTCTATGCTGGTTATGCGATTGTCAAAGACAGGTGTACCGTCAATATCCAATATGTCCGACATTATTGCTTTACGATGAATCCCAATGATTGTAGAAAACGCTTGTTTTGCACGCTCAGTGTCTTCTTCTTCGTATCTTTTTGCTCTTTTCCTCTTGGTAGGACAGAACGTGGGTTCAGGGTGTTATCAAGAACCGCGGATACGCTTGTCCTGGTTTTAGGTTTACTGATCACGTTACCGTACACTAGCATAATATTACTCCCTCTCTTTTTAATCGTACGCAGAGCGTTGGTCTCGTCGTCGTACGTACAATCTGATGGTAATTTCCTCTTCACGAAAATCTATTAGGCGATCGTTTTGATCTATGATACGAATCGTCAAATCATCTATTGATCGCGTGACGATTGGAAGATAAATGACACGTGGTGGCGTTTCCGAAATCTTATATCCTGGAGGCACTTTGGGTGAAAACTCGTGTATCGTGTGAACAGGTCTGTCATTACTGTAAGAACCCGTAGTTACGTTACACTCTATACGAATCATGTTAACGTTTGTAATGTTTACGGGTGAGTCCGACTCATCGCATACATCGGACGATAAAACACGGTTCGGGGAAAATCCAAGCAGAGATCCCACATTGTTTGGTTTCGTAAAATCGATTCTATACGAGCAATGTATCTCGCTCTTCATAGTGTTGTTGTTTGCTCGCACGATGAGAGGGTATTCATCGTACGAATTATTCTTAGAGGGATAGTATATCTTCTCAATATTTCACGTCTTAAGTATTCATCGATCGCCTCTAATTCTTACGATCCTTCGGGAATCACCATTTCTTCATCATCTTCTCCAAAATAAAATTTATTGTTGCTCGAATCAACGTTGGGTATCGTGTGAAACGTCGCGAAATCCATGAGACCTAGTTCATACTGTCCATCGTCCAAATCTATCGGTGGAAAGTACGTCACCGAGAGCACGCTGCTTTTACCCGTCAAGGTAAACGTTAGAGACATCCTCGTTTAGTAAAGATGAAATTAATAATAGGGTGCACCTATCAGAAATCACAAGTTTATATCGAGGTTTCCTGAAGAAACTTGAAACACAATTGACCGCATATGCTTTGATTGAAATTCTGGAACCGAGTATGATTGTATACAGTTTTTACATTCCGCCCAAAGTAATCAATCAGTTCCTGAAGTGGACGAAGATTCCCGAAACTGTCAAAGTATCGCACCATGCTACCGCGTTTCACGTATGCGACCCAATGTGTACCAGGCCCATCGTTGCTATCCAAGTTAACTATACAGCTTTCATTGACTCGTACCTTTATCGGAAGAGTATCGCGCATGTACACCCCGCGAAAGTACGGTATATTCTTCCTCCCAAGTTTCTCTAGTTGAATGTTTGTCATTGGTTTCTTCCCTAATTTTTTTGTTTTTTTTTCTCGTAGATCGAAGTTTCTTTTTTTTTTCTTTTACAAACCTCGCCCCTGCTTGTACGGTGCGAGATGTACTCCGCGACCTTCCATAGCACGATTATGACGTTGCTACTCCTCCAGCTGTTTCCGCGCAGCCTTGGCATCGTTTACAGCCTTAGCTACACCTGCCGCTCCACCGGTCAGCGCTCCTATGGCTGATAAGGCGGGAAGGAGGAACGGGAGGAAACTACCACGATTTGCTACGGGTAACACTCGTTTCTTTGTCTTCTTTTTCTCGTTATCGCTCTTCTTTCCCTCAAGTCCCATACGGAATTTCGTCTTAGCCTTCATGACCGCCCACACCGTCGCTGCTGCTGTTTTTTCACCAGAAGTCGCGCCCCTTGCTGCGATGCGTTGTCGCGCTTGATCGGCTAAAATTCGATCTGCCTCGTGACGGTCTTCCAAATCTTTACGTTCGAAATACGCGAGGTCGTGTTCTCTGCAGGCTGCGTCCATCGGATTGATACCACGATCACCGCGAGCTAAACGTTTTTGCAAATATGTACCCGGCCCACAAAATTGATATCCTGGTATGTGAAGTTCGAACGGTATTTTGTTTATCACCTTGTTCAATAGTCCTGCTCCCCTCCTTTTATGCATAGAAAACAGTCTTTGATCATGGGCGGTGGTCCGTCAATGTGCGTACACTGATCCGGCCGATTGTAATGTAAGAAGCACCTGCGGTAAGAGTGAACCTCAGGATCGACTCTGATATGTCTCGGTAGCTTGTCCCACACGTAATGTATGTCGCGAGCGAAACGATTTAAGAGTACAATCTTTGGTACGTATTCCAGCTGCTCCGTAGTCAAATCAAACAGTGTATCACCATCGATCAGAACAAAAGTCATTATCACATTAAGCGATACGTTTGTACGGCGCTTGTATAAATACCCGCGACATCATTTTAGCCCCTTTTTATTGTCGCAACAACGTCAACAGCGGTACCAATATGCGTTTCGTAAGGTATACGTGTACTCAAAGTCGTTGCAACAGCCAAAGTATCAATATTTGGAAACGCTGCTCTCATCCGTGAAGAACATTAGATATTTGCCTTTCTCAAATAATAGCGATGTCGTTCCACCCACGAAGGTTTACCGAATTCTATATTTTTATTTGATGACGTGGCATGTGACAAGCAGGACGTAATAAGAGAGTATTTTTCCATGGGTAGACATTCGAATGTAGATTGTCTGTATCTTTGTCAATCGTACGCGAGAATACCGAAACACCTGATTCGCGACAGTACCAATTTGCTGATCCTGTTCAAACAGGATAGTATGAATTTACGCCACGTTTATGATGATCATGTAAACACCGATTTAACGTTTCAAAAATTTAACGAACTTTGCGCGAAATGTTGGCAACGGAACTATGGGTTTTTTGTTATAGACAAGGATAGTCCTACGCATCAAATTCGTTATCGACGTGGATTTAACGAATTTGTCGTACAGTAGATGAATCAGTTGTTTGGAAAACGTCTCCAATACCACTTTAAACCACTACGAAACATGGAGGAGGATCAAAAACACGTTCAAAGGAAAGAAAGAACGAAGACAGAGGTTTTAACGAAGCAGATTGCTAAAACGAGCGAAGCTATACGAAAAAAGTATCTAGCTTTAAAGATTGGAAGGGTGGATACCGATGCATCGTTGGAAACCAGGTTTCGATCCATCGTTGATCCTTTAAAGCAATTGGTTGAAAATACAAAGTCATCCTCCAACTCGATTCATCAAATGACGTCATCCTCACTGACACCATCACCACCGTTGCCACCTGAACCGCATTTATCGTTACAAGTACCTGTGCCGATCGTAACACCTAAACATCGTGGGAAGAAGAGATTGCATATGGAAACATCAACACCTAGACAATCTACACCTTGTCGCCGTATTCCATTACCTAAAAGAGTTCACACACATTCCGAAGTATCTCTCGAAGTAGCAAGTAGTAAAGGTAGGCGGGTACTAAGCCATGGGGCTCCGAGGGGAGAGCGGGGGAGGGGAGAACCGAGGGCGAGGGGGAGAGGACACGAGTGGTGGGGGTAGGTAATTATTACCTACAGTCGGTAAGGTAGGATGCCATTATTACCTACGGTCGTTAAGGTAGAGGAGGGGGACACCACCGGTCGGTAATTATCAGTGATCGGTAAGAAAGAAAAACGCAAATTTTACATGTAACGAAATAAGCGCATAAGGGTGGGGGAAACCGTCCTTTTCGCGCGTAGGAGTGGGGGTGTTTTTTCGGGCCCCGCAGGTTCCCTCGCTCTCTCTCGCGCCCAAGCATTTTCTTCCTTGGACTCATGTTCTTTTACCCGTGCAACACGTAAGATTAGAAAAGATGAGGTAATTATAATAGGTAATTACCAGAGATCGCTAAAAAAGAAGAAGAAGAACATCAATTGTTCGACGTTTGGTAAGTATTATTATCGTTATCAGAGATCGGTAAGTTCTTTCTTAGGTTCTTAGTTTCTTCACGCAAATGGTACATGTAACGAAAGAAGCGCGCACGCTGTAAGGGAGGGGGAAACCATGCGCGTCGTCTTCGCGGGAGGTAAGCGCGCACGCCGTAAGGAAGGGGAAACCGTCCCCTTCGCGCGCAGGAGTGGGGGCGTCGTTGCCGGCCTCGCGGGTTCCCTCTCTCTCGCGCCCGAGTATTTTCTTCCTCGCACTCATGCCCCGTGCAACATATAATATTACATTACAATGTTTGACGCAGCCATCGGTAGGAACGTCTCACGACGATGGCCTCGAGCAGAAGATCCAAAAACGCAAAGTTTGCAAATTACAATCCGGCAGCAAATCTTTTATTTGCGCGATACAATTCCTCAAGGACTAGATATTAAAGAAACGGTAGAAGTGACGTCATTCTTTTGATGATGAGAATACTGGAGAACGTGCGAAGGAAACATTACACCGGATGAGAATATGACATGGAAGGAAATGCGCTAGAAAGAAAGAAAGACACATATATCCAAGCTATTTTGTTTATTGATAACTGTATTCCAACATTACATCTAAACCTAATGCTAACAATTCAGAGTCAATCAATGAATGACGCTCAAAATTTTCATGTTCAACAATCGCCTTTGCATAATCCTTAATTTCAGCATTTTGTATTATTTCTATAAACTTGTACTTAGATTCTACCAGGTACAAGTTTTCAGACAGCCAACTGTACATGTGATCGATACAATATTCGAAAGCAAACAACTTTTGTACGGTTTTTTCACTCATAAACATAGAGACGGTAGAATTTGAAAGTTTTGCGAGTTTTATGTTGTTTAGTTGTCGGGGTTTAACTGTTACATCATTAATGCTTATCGGCTCGCTCGAGGTTCCCGATGTATCAGCAAAAATCTCCAGAATGTTATGCCTCTTTCGTAGGAGATCTTTCCACGTATCCATAGAAAATTTAATTTCGTTTCCACGAGAGTCTCCTATAGCCAACTCTACGTCGCAGGAACCACCGATTCGAACCCCGATGTCGAGACACTTGTAGAATGTATCCGTCAGGGGATATCACTTCCGCAGTATACGCACCACGCGTGTTACTCTACGTTCCGAATGAACATTATCGCTATCACTGACAAGAGAAACAAAATATTATAAAGGATATTGAATTTTGACTGCATATTTTGCAATATGTTGTCAAAGAACTTACTGTGTGCGCGATTTCTTTGTTAATGGTTGGTTGAACTCCTTGTTCGGAAGACTCTCTCGTGTTACTCGAGCGATTTTAGCATTGGACCACATCGCTGATGTTTCAATACGAGGCGATAGAACGATGTTGCGAACAATGATTGAAAAAATGCGTTTAGACATTTTTATATAACACCCCCCACTCTTTGTTAGATGGACAAAAAAATGCTGAAACAGCAAATCTCCCCTCCCACACACATTTCACTTTCTTATCCACGTTTATTTTTAACATACACATCTTTGCGTAGCGTCATTTTAACATACACATCATCGCGGAGTCGTTCTAATGAATTGATACATCAGTGGTGTCAATTCCAAAGACATATGGACGTTCTCAGAAAAACATACAAAAACAACGATACGGAATATGAGAGGGATTACGAAAATCTGCAGGAAGTGACATCATAGTAGGAGCATATCATGTGACAAAATCACGTGACAAAATCACGTAACCTAGAGTATAAAAATTGTGCTGCAGATTGAACTGCATTCAAACCGTTCTGTAGTGACCCCCAGCGAAGAAGTGAGTGCAACCATGGAAGAACTCTTGGAAATGGAAAGTCGATTGTGGGACCAGGTCGATCAATTGACTTCGCAAGAAGAATACCTCGTATGGGAAGAAAGATGCAACGAGTTCCTCGAGTCCCTGGAAGAACAAAACGCCCTCGATCATCGATCGGTGTTCAACAATCGTGCATTGGTAATACATAAGACACTCGAAGTGAATACCGCGTTTAATGGAGAGTTTGTAGCGGGTGATAAACGCTCGAACAAGACTATCAGCGAGAAGAACTGTGAAATCTTTGGCGAGATCAATCTCGAAGAGTGGTACGAGCAACGCGTCGTCGAACCCACCCTAGCATCGATGGAAGAATTTCAAGAACGGGATAGCGGATGAGCGCTGTCGTGTATACTCAATATAATTGTTAACGTGAATAAATATATGCCGCTGCATGCTGGATGTACCATACAATTACCAGCGAGAAATACAACTAAAGAGACCTGTAATCAACGTATGCTCGAACGACAATGCATGTTTCGCGTGGTCAGTGGTGGCTGCTCTGCATCCAGTCGAAAATCGGCCGCAAACGGCGTGGGACACTTCGCGTGGATCAAAAACTTGTCTCGCCTCGTGAGCTCACAATTGAGTAAACATAAACGCAGAAAATACTTTTGCGATAGGTATGTATATAACAATTCTTTTTTCTTTTTAAATATGTTATGTTTGACAAAAAATTTATGTCTTTTTATTGCAGATGTTTGCACTACTTTAGTTCGAGTGAGAAGCTGGAAGCTCACACCGTAGATTGCGAGAAGATGAACGAATGCGCAATCGTATTACCAGATGATGAAAGCAAGTGGCTCAGCTTCGACAACTACATCCGGAAAGAGCGACTTCCATTTGTGGTGTACAATTTTATCAAATAACATACAAATGGATGATTTAACGAGCGAACAGCAGGAGGCATTTCCCAACGCGACGTATTGTCACATTTGCGAAAAACCGTTTGGAGAAAACGATACGAGGCTTCGCGATCATTGCCATCTAACCGGTCGGTACAGGGGTCCCGCGCACTCCAATTGTAATCTAAATTATAAAAACTCTTTTTGCATTCCCATAGTTTTTCATAATTTGTCTGGTTACGATTCGCATTTTATTATCGAAGAAATAGCTATAGCTTTCGAGGGTGCCATCAGTGTATTGCCGATATAAAAAAAAAAGTACATCTTGTTCACAAAAAGTGTCGAAGATCCAAATGGACTGTCGCGAAAATGTATAAAATTGAGATTCATCGATTTATACAAATTCTTGAGTACCAGTCTCGATAAATTAGCGTCTTTCTTAGATAAAACCAAATTAAGAATTTTACGAACCGAGTTTCCAAATTTGTCTACCGAAGATTTCGAATTATTGACGCGAACGGGTGTTTTTCCGTACGAGTACATTGACTGTGCCGAAAAGTTGGAACAATCATGTTTGCCATCACGCGAATCATTTTACAGTTCCTTGACGGGTGATACAGTATCGGAGAGCGAGTACGCGCACGCCGAGAACGTGTGGACGCGGTTTTCCATTCAAATGCTGGGCGAGTATAGCAATTTGTATTTGAAAACAGATGTCTTACTGTTGGCCGATATTTTTGAAAATTTTCGTGAAAGCTGTATAACAAGTTACGAACTCGATCCCGCGTATTATTACACTCTGCCCGGTTTTATGAGGGATGCCATGCTGAAGCATACAAAAGTTAATTTCGAATTACTAACAGATATCGACATCGTCCTGTTTATCGAACGCGGTATACGCGGCGGATTAAGTCAATGTTCAGGTAGATACGCGAAAGCCAATAATAAGTACATGCAGTCGTACGATGCATCGAAAGCATTGTCGTATCGGTGTCAACCATTGCCATATGCAGAATTTCGATGGGTCGACAACGTCGCAAACTTTGACGTGTCTTCGATTGCTGCCGATTCGCCCACGGGTTATATTCTAGAGGTTGATCTAGAATATCCGCAACGCTTACACGACATTCACGCGGACCTGCCGTTCTGTCCCACACGTGCCAAACCACCTAACAAAAGAGAGGACAAGCTGCTCGCAACTCTACGCGATAAGCAGCGCTACGTTATCCACTATCGTAACCTGCAGCAATGCACGCGACATGGTATTCGTATTACAAAGGTACACCGCGTCCTCCAATTCGCACAATCACCCTGGCTCCGCGATTACATTGAATTAAATGCATAGTTTAGAACTCTCGCTACAAACGATTTTGAAAAGAATTTGTATAAATTGATGAACAATGCGGTATTTGGCAAAACTATGGAGAATGTACGCAGTCACGTCGATGTAAAATTAGTAACAAAATGGGAAGGGAGGTACGGAGCGGAGAAAATGATCGCAAAACCAAATTACCACAGCCGTAGCGTGTTTTCGGAAAACTTAGTTGCTATCGAACTGCGAAAGCTTGCGGTGAAGTTCAACAAACCAATCTACTATGTGGGTATGTGTATACTAGATATATCTAAGGTTTGTTTGTATGAATTCCATCACGATTACATGTTACCCACACATGGCGATAAATGTAAAGTTATGTACACCGATACGGATAGTTTAATTTACCACATCGAGTGCGAGAACATTTATGATACTATAAAACGCGATATTAATCGATTTGATACCAGCGATTATCGGGTAGGGAACGTTTACGATATACCGCTTGTAAACAAAAAAGTCCCCGGTTTAATGAAAGACGAAAACAATGGGGCAATAATGACAGAATTTGTTGGACTCAGAGCGAAAACGTATGCACTGCGTGTAGATGGTAAAAAAGATACGAAAAAGGCGAAAGGTGTAAAAAGTAACGTTGTTTCCAGGATGAGAACTTTCGACGACTACACGCAGTGCCTACGAAACGAAATTGAAATGATTCGTAATCAGACACGTATAAGATCAAAATTACACAAAGTATACACAATGGCGGAATCAGAAATCGCTCTGAGTCCGTACGACGATAAGCGGTATAACGTACCCGACTCAACGGATACATTACCGTGGGGTCATTATAAAATACCGCTTTAGATATATCAGTATATGTATTTTGTAAATCATTTTTACCTCGATTTTAATAGATGTACATATATATTTAGTTGTAAATAAAAAAACATTGTAATGTAACTAATAAGGCTAGTATATGTATAAAACTGAATATTAATTTTAAAAATGTTAATTTTTTACAATACATTATCTTTATTTATCCATGAATTGTGTGCACTATTCAATCCTAACCATTTCACGTACACCTTATTCCCTTTCCGACGTAACACTTTTTCCACAAGGTACACATCAGCGTCGGCAACGCGTTGCAACTCGTGTTCGTAGAATCCTCCAGCAATTGGTTTTCCATAAACATCTTTCAGCAGATACGTTGCGGGATTAGTTTTCTGAAACTCGGCAATCGTAAATATTTCAGTACCCCAATTAGGTGTGTAACCTTTTTCAAAAATTGTTTTGAATTTGCTCACACGTACCGCATCTCCCACTCTGAATCGTGCGGGAGCGGCAATCTTTACGTGATTATATACCGTTGTTGAGAGCTTAGAGGCGTTTGTTGGTGTAACGTCAATTGGTCGCATGCCGATAGTTCGATGCTTACGCGCATTGTAATTTGATACGAGTTGCTGCAGCGAGTCGATCCATTTGTAACTTCCATTAAACTTAACAGTTTCCACATGTCGTTTTTGAGCATACGATTGAACCGCTCGACGACTGACGCTATCATCACTGAATACGTTGAATAATGATTAATGTTGTATCGGCAAAAGTTTTTGCACACTTGCGTTGTAAAATTCCTTTCCTTTTTCGGTTTGCAAATTTTTCGGATACCTTCTACTGTTACGGATTATCTTTCCGATCGCTGTAGAAACTTCATTTCCATTCTTGGTTTTGAGGGGTATGGCCCCTGCATGCTTACTCAGCACATCGATAACAGTGAGTATGTAATGGAAGCCTCTGTTATACCGCGCGTAAGGTCGCATCTCGACCACATCCGCTTGCCATAAGTCGTCGTAACCATATACCCATGTATGACGCGTCTTCGGTGAAAATTTCTTAACGCCGGAGCATGCGATTCTTCCACGAGACGCCGTTCCTCGGTACTGGGAGTTTTCCTTGCAGCCATGTATGACTCAACACTGACGCAAAGACTTGACGTACACGTCTTATGAAACATCAAATCGGTGATCAACGCAACGGTTGGTTGGTCGATCGGTCGTTTAATCGGTCGGTTGACCGGTCTGTTGACCGGAATGTCGGTCGGTTGACCGGTCTGTTGATCGGTCGTCGGTCGGTAAATAGTCTCAATATCCAGCTATTTATGTGCCTGCATTAGATTTCGGAATTCGGTAATATCCCTCTCTAATTTATTCAGCTCATCTTTCAAGCTCTGAACGAAATTTTGAAACATAATCATCTTTTTGTCGATTACGTCTTGTCGACTTTTTATAACTGCCATTTTTTCATGCAAGTACAGCTTGTTGATTGCATCGCCATCCTCTACAGGCGGTGCTACCCGTCGAATCCTGCGCTACTTTGCGTCATAATTGGTACCGACAACACAAAGAGCGTTGTCGCGTACATAATTTCTGACTACTCCATTCCAATGATAGTATGATTCCATTCTGCGAATCGATGACCCAAACTTGTTGATTGACATTTTAATGACGATTGACTGTATCGCCAAGGTGCAGCTTAATTTATAATGAATTCTGCCTCGCGAAGTTCCTCGATAATCGATAGCATCTCATTGTCGTGAGCATTGTGACCGGCTTGACGCGAAGCCTCGAGCAATCGAACCCGATCTACGAGTTCGTTGGGATCGTTCCAGTGAACCTAATCAATATTGTTTTTGGTTAATCTCATGGCACACGGTATGCCATTTCCAACTTTTTTATCTTGCTATAAAGGTTTGATTACATGGTTATACATGTATCCTCTGTTGCCTAATGTTTGACCATACGAATTGTGCTTGTGCTTATACGCACTCGTTGTCAGCAGTATGTCCCTGTATTTGCATTCATCAGCCTCAGTGTAAATGTCGTTATCCGGAGTTTTCTTGAATATCAGTTCATAAAGGCCGGGTGTACCCGAATATCGTATGGCATCGATGATTATTTTATCCGCATTGTCCACGTCAACATGTTAGTTACCCAGCATCAGTCCGTCATTGGTGAGATAAACACCGTACACGTAATCCATACCAACGTCTACGTCACCGCGTAATACAGGTGCCATGTATTTTTGACTCAGTGGACCTAGATGATTACGTACCGTTTCTTCGCCTTGCGGCGTTTGCAATTAGCTTCGAACAGATGTCGAGAAATAGCTGTTTGGACTTTCAAAAATATCTTCGTTTGCTAAGCGTTTTGTTGTTGTTGTTGTTGTTGTTGTTGGTACTGTCTTAATCGGTGTAGAGGCTATCAGGTTCATATCGGGTAAACTGCTTAATCTTGATTTTTTTATATTTGGCGGTTTCGAGAAATTTAACCACAGATTTGATTGTATTTTATCTGATTCCTTGATATTCGGAGTGGATAATGGTTCGCTTCCGACATCTGTGTTATTGTGTAGATCGTAATTTCTTAACGTGTTGCTGACAATTGTCTTCAGTGGTTCAGTAACAGGTTTAAAATGTTTTTCCAACGCAATCTCTTCGTCAATTTTACCAGTTTTCAATTCACGATACTTTCTGCGAATCAAATCGCTCGTTGTTGCAATCTGTTTCGCTATCCTCTCACGATCTTCAACGCTGTTACTGCTCATGTTGGAACATTGCTTTCTCAACGTATCGGACATAACTGGACGTGTTACGATATTGCAAAGTCATTAAATCCTTTTCTATAGCGACCATTCCATAAAGCACTGTCTTTGTCAATCACTACAAATCCATATTTTTCTTCCCAGCAAGCGGTACACAATTTGCAGAAATTCTCAAAAGGCATGTCAGTGTTTACATGATCGTTGTATACATGCTCCAGATTTGTACCATCTTGTTTGAAGATGATCAGCAGGTTCGCGTTGTCACGTATCAGATGTTTCGGTATCTTCGCATATGTCTGACAAAGATAGAAACAGTCAACGTCCGAGTGCCTACCCATTGCAAAGTATTCTCTTACCGCGTTTTGCTTATCGTATGCCACGTCGTCAAAGATAAAAATCGAATTCGGAAGTGTCTCGCTCGGTGGAACGACGTCGCTTTTATTCGAAAATGTAAAATAACCAATTTCGTCTATCGACGAGAATATATTTTCTAGATATCGATATTTCGGTTGTTGCAATGATTTCGAGTAGACGTATACGTTTTCGAAGCGAACACCGTGCGGACTTTCTAACAAATTAATCAGCACGTTCGTTTTGCCGCAATTCGATGGGTCGCAGATGATACCACGCATAGAGGTCGGTAGCATATTTCCATGTTTGCGTACTTCTTTCTCAGACTGTGCCTTTTTGTCTACATTAGTCACTCTAATCGCAGGTGATTGGCGCACGAACCGCATCGTAGCTGTGGTAAAAAATGAAAGAAAACGTATGTGTCGATGTTGGGGGGTATTTATACTAGCGTGACCCAGACGTATCAGCCAGTGTAGAAATGGCTTTCATACTGATCGATGGTGATACACTGTTCGACTTGACTGTGGAGCAGTTGGAATACGAGCCAAAGATAGTACTCTTGAATCGGTTCTCTAGCGACATTCATTACGCGTGGGATAAACTGCCGAAACATATAAGAGCTCATCCTGAAGTCCAGTCTTATCGTAGGTGTCTCTTCCATTACAATCGTTCAGATCAACTTACGCACATAGACGGACCAACGCCTATGAAAAAAGATCGTTAACTATGCGTAGGAGGACAGGAGCAGAACTTGTAAATACTCTAATAAACAAATTACCGTTTGAGTTACACGTACCAGGGTATCAATTTTGCGGACCGGGTACGCGGCTGGACAAACGTTTGGCACGCGGCGATCGAGGTATAAATCCGTTGGATGTCTGTCTGTCAGAGACGGTTCAGAACGTCCAGCGCATAACTGCGAAGGACGCTACATTCGGCGAAAGGGCGACTGCTGTAGCTGTTTGGACTGCGCTGAAAGCTAAGACGAAGCTTGGAATGGGGCTCAAGAAGAAAAAGAGTCGTAGTAAGAAGAACAAGGGGGAGCGAGCTCTACCGATAGCAAAGCGTGGCGGTATCCTCCTGTTTCTCCTACCTGCGTTATCAGCTATAGGAGCGTTAACCGATGGTGCTGCTGGCGTGGCTAAGGCCGTGAATGACGCCAAGTCTGCGCGAAAACGGCTGGAGGAAATGCAACGGCATAATCGTGCTACGGAAGGTCGCGGAGTACATCTCGCGCCGTACAAACGCGGACAAGGAGTTCCAAAGAGAAAAAAAAACGTCAAAATTAAAATGCCCGAAGGTGTAACCACCAACGTACAACTACAGCATCTGGCAAAGCGTATGCGGATTCCATATTTCAGGGGTATTTTTATGCGCAATACTTTACCAACAGATGGGATATACAGGAACGAAAGCGGAATCGTAAATTTGGATACTTTCGAGGGACCTGGTACTCATTGGGTTGCGTAAGCCAAACGGGGAACTCACACCATATATTTCGATAGTTTAGGCAATCTTCAACCGCCGAGGGAACTGATACAGTATTTCAAGAATAGCGTAATCGAGTATAATCACATGCCTTATCAGCGCTATAATCAGAGCAATTGCGGACAGCTATGTTTGCAGTTTCTGCAGACGATTGACAATCAATATAGGGGCAATCATTGCACACATTAACTCCAGTATTCGTTTGAACATGTCGCTGACGTTAACGCTCACCAGCCAAAGTGGCATTCTCGCAGTAAGCTATTTTCCAGCCATCGATCTGAGCGATGGTGATTACGAGCTCGGTTTTACGGACTTTGAGACTTATTACACGATACCGAATGTAAATTTGTCAAATAATAAATTGTACTACGATAACAATCATAAGGAAATCATTATTCCCGAAGGATCTTACGAGCTGGATGACATTCACATGTATTTGCGACGATCCCTTTCGCGTGGTAATGAGGGGGAAGAACCCCCTGATACTTAGAGCTAACAACAATACGATGAAGAGCGAAATCATGTGCGATTACAGCATTAATTTTACCAAACCCAATACTATTAGCTCGTTGCTGGGGTTTTCGACGAATCGGTTGCTGCAACCGCGAAAATGGCACGAATCGGATGTGCCACTCAATATAATGAACGTAAATATTATTCGCATTGAATGCAACGTGACGGCTGGCGCTTACAGCAATAACAAGAGCGTGTACACGATACACGAGTTTTCGCCTACCGTTCCACCTGGATATAAGATATCGGAAAGACCGACACAGATCATTTACCTTCCGATCACTGCACGAAGCATTTCGGATTTGACGGTCAATTGTTAGATTTTCGAGGGGAGCAGATCACCGTTCGACTGCATGTACGAAGACAACGGCCGTAGTGGGAGATGCTTGTGTTGAACGAAACGGAGCAGACGACACGTGAAAACAAAGAGAAAACAATTCGATCGCCTGCGAAACTCACTGTATCGAATATTGGCGGTCTAAAACCATTGGGCGAAAAGACAATTCGATCACCTGCGAAGCTGACTGCATCGAATGCTGAATTTCTGAAATCGTTGGGTTTCGTTGTACGAAATGGCTAATATCTTAAACATTGGAGGTGAACCGATCTTTGACGACAGCATCGCCAAGATTGAGACTCACACATACAACCCATACGCCAACACAACGTTTGACCACAACGATGAGATACGGATACCTATACAACAGCAGGATTTATACACGTTACCATGCGAGAGCTTTCTATACGTTGAAGGAAGATTCAGAGTAAAGAAACCAAAGGAAGGGGTGGAAGCATACCTCGGAAACAATTGTGCCGCCTTTATGTTTGATGAAATTCGATATGAACTCAATGGTGTGGAGATTGATCGCAACAGAAACGTTGGAATAACAAGCACCATCAAAAATTATGTTTCGTATGCACGTTTTCGTAAAACTTATTACGGATACGACTGTTACGAAACGCTTTGCAACACGGACAACTTTTTGTTGCATGGGCCGTTTGTAGTCATCGATTGTTCGCGACAGAACGAATCAATCAAGATCGCCACCGTAGATGTGCGAATAGAATTTGATTGCAAAGAAAACGTGCCAGCAAATACTACCGCGTCCTGTCTTATTTTGCATGATCGGGTCATCGAATACTGTCCATTGTCCAACGTTGTACGCAAAATCATATAAACTGCAGTATCAGCAATATTTGTAATATGTAAGAGATGGACACTTCGCATTGTGTCGTAGTTTCAAAGATATCGTCACGATTGTACCAACGTCTATTGACATACAAGGTCTCACCGACAGAACCAGGTTTATCGTAAAAGAAGTGGCGGTGTTGAGAAAAGGAACCGTTCTCACCCATTATCACAATCTCGTGCTTCTTGGTTGACAGCAAATCATCATGGACTATCGTGGGAAGATGGCTTCGTTCCATACATTATGGCGAAACGATTGATTACAACGGCAATAGTCGATGACGATGCATGGCCTATCGCATATGTCAAGAGAAGCCAAAAACGTGACTGGTTGAAAAATCTACTTGATAGAAATGCGAATGTAACTATTGAGACCATGGATGCTGATTACAAAGATATCGCGTGTTTGAAAAATCTTGATGTTACTAATACCATGCGAACCATAAATCATGCAACGAATTGCGCTTTACAAAATGTATTTACATTATACAACTGCTGGGTGAAATACCAGAAATAAAAAATGTAAGTATTTTTTTTTATCAATAAAAAATAGCTTGGATATATGCGTCTTTCTTTCTAGCGCATTTTTTCCCCCATATCATATTCTCATCCGATGTAATGTTTGTCAGCCTCCCCGACAAATGCTGATGCCTACTCAACAGTTTTTGTTTTTCGCTGGAAGATCGGTTCTTGGATCCAGTATCAAATCTTTATCATAATACTCGCGAAAGACTTTATCAGCCTCCCCCGACAAATGCTGATGCCTACTCAACAGTTTTTGTTTCTCGCTGGATTGGATCTTTCGCTGTAACGTTTTCAAAGGCATTCGCAGTCCGACAGTGGTTAAGACAATTGCTTGAAAGTTATTCGTGAAGTGCCGCAGTTATAAAACGAAAGTAAGTGAAAAATGCATACACAGTAGTGACCAGTTCCTGGTGTTATCGATGTGTGAAAGTGTTACAGAAATTTTTTTAAAATGCTAAATTATTAATATGTAAATATAGCATTTCACCGGCAAATGTGTCATATTGATAACGCCACGAACTCAACAGTGAAATGGATATTCCTGAACGTGCGTGCGTGTGTGCGTGAAAAGAAATATTAAAAAATATCATTTCTTTTTTCTTATAGAAATGCCAATTAACACCCCGCGTCTATTTAACGAGGTTCCGGAGGATATTGAGGAGTTCGATTTCGATGGAATGCTCCCGGAGGAGCACCCTGAAACATACCGATATCTGCTTGATTTGGGGTGTCTGCGGGAGGTCCGAGCGGCGTTCATCGTCCTGAAGGCGGACGACCCCTTCCACCGCCGGATATGCGCCGAATGTTGGCTGGAGCTCCCGCTTCAAGAGAGGGTGCTCTACCCACGATCCGAGGCTCATTTGGCGATCCCGAGACTGCGGTTCCTCAACTTTAGGAATGGCGCGCGATACAGACAGCAACTATATACGTGTGCACATTCGGCGCGGTGCCTCGTCTGCATCGCGCGTCACTTCATATTTACGCCGATGGACCACTTTGCATTAAGATGGGGGCAACCCGTTGATATCGTATAGTTTTTTATTTTACTTGTATTTTTTTTTATTTGTATTTTTATTTTTATTTGTATTTCTTTCATATTTTATTTTATATCAACGGGTTTGTCCCCGTCTTAATGCAAAGTGCTCCATTTATAGTTTTTTATAATTCTTTTTCATTTTTTTTATTTATGTATTTTTATATAGATTATTTCATTTTTTATTATAGTTTTAAATGTATATACATATTAATCATTTTTATTATAGTATTATATTTTATATATTAATCATTTTTATCATATTTTTTTTATTTTATTTCATTTTTATTATAATTTTTTTATTTCATTTTTTATTTACTGCTTTATATATATATATATATATATGTGTGTCTTTCTTTCTTTCTAGCGCATTTCCTTCCACATCATATTCTCATCCGGTGTAATATTTCCTTCGCACGTTCTCCAGTATTCTCATCATCAAAAGAATGATCTCACCTCTACCGTTTCTTTAATATCTAGTCCTTAAGAAATTGTATCGCGCAAATAAAGGATTTGCTGCCGGATTGTAATTTGCAAACTTTGCGTTTTTGGATCTTCTGTTCGAGGCCATCGTCGCGAGACATTCCTACCGATGGCTGCGTCAAAGATTGTAATGTAATATTATATGTTACACGGGGCATGAGTGCGAGGAAGAAAATACTCGGGCGCGAGAGAGAGGGAACCCGCGAGGCCCGAAAAATACCCCCACTCCTGCGCGCGAAGAGGACGGTTTCTCCACCCTTAAGCGTTTATTTCTTTACATGTAAAATTTGCGTTTTTCTTTTTTACCGAATACTGATAATTACCGACCGGCGGTGTCCCCCCCCCCTCCACCTTAACGACCGTAGGTAATAATTGCATCCTACCTTACCGACCGTAGGTAATAATTATCGACCCCCACCACTCGTGTCTCCTCCTCCGCGCCCCCGGTTCCCCCTCCCCACACCTCCCCTCGCCATCGGTTCCCCCCTCCCCCTTCCCCCCTCGGAGCCTCTAGGCTTAGAACCCGCCTACCTTTACTACTGTAGCACGGGAAGAAGAAGAAGAAGAAGAGAGGGCGGGAACTTCAACGCAAGTCATAAGAATGTGAATGAGTTCTTAGCGGAAAATCTCGGACCACTGTCACGAGAATACTTGAACTTTTTCTTCGTTGACAGTAAGAAACAAACAGACAACGTTTACGGTGTATACTTTAAAAATAATGAGTTAATGCTTGGTAACTCCAACTTTGATGTGGACAACAACGACAACATCATCATAAACGGTACGAGGTACAGAGGTACTCGTGGTCTGTACGAATGAATATTTAAACGAATACCGGATGATGCGTTGTACTCAAGTTGCCGATCTACAGACGTACAAGAACATATTACTCATTACGAACGCGTACAAGTGTGGTCACTTGGCGAGCAATCCTGTAATGGGTAACCGGGGATGCAAGTATAACAAAATTATTGCACCGCTATCTAACAACCGTGAAGGAAGCGGTTTCAAACAATGGAAGCGTACATCTTCAGAGAACGTGCGACAACAGTACGAAGGAGGGTGCTTGGCGTTGTTACCTGATGATATGACGGTCACCGACAACGCAGTTGATTACGTGCATTGGGACGATCCGAACGAATTAGTAGATAGACTAAGATTGCTATCGTCATCACGAGCGGTCGGTCATGCAGGTCACGACAACGAAATTATGTCAATCATAGAAGAGCTTCGCGAGACTGGTTTGATTATAAATTAAATACTGTTTGCATTACTGATTATAAATTAAATACTGTTTGCATTACAATTGATGTATATAATACATCATTGCAATTAGAGATGTCGATCAACAAATTTGATGTATTGCTACGTAACGAGTCAAAGAAGAGTGGATTAATACCTTATAGAAATTATATCCAAGATTTAACTCTTTGTTTCGACGGTGAAGCTTTCGACGCGCGAGAGCAAAAGATAAGACGTCTAGCGGAGCCGAGAGACGATACCGATGCTGTGAATAAGGCCTGCTTAGACAACAGATTGACGCATATTTAAAAAATGATAAATCAGTTGGAGAAGGACAGATTAAAGATGTATAAGGAGACAATTTCAAAAATGACTAATGAAATGAGAGAGGCCATACAACGACAAGTCGAAATGCATGTTGAACATAATATTGCAGAGGAAATAAAACGATTGCAACGCATAGCTAAAAATTATGACAGAGAAAAAATGCGAAGCCAGATGTTTAAAGATGCAGGAAGAAATCATGAACAATGTCCGTAAATTGCAACAGTACGTTGAATTCAATGTGAAACACACATAGATATTGCTATTTCAACATAATAAATATATTTGCATGCTGTAAACCATGTCAGTCTCTAACCAAGATGTATCCAGAAGAGACCAGTAGGGGTGAACAATCGGATGCAACCGGCGAATGCAACGTCAACGGAAAATTCATAGATCACATCCTACAATTATTTTCATACATCTTAAATTTCTTTTGTCCAGTTTCGAGTCCTCGATATGAGCAAAGAGAAGACGCGATTAGTGGAGGAACTGCACGCTCCCGCCAGACGGACTTTTCTGCGGCGACGAGTTATAGTACATGGTTTCGACGATTTATGGCAAGCCGATCTCGCCGAAATGCAACCTCACGCGCGTATAAATGGTGGTAACAAGTACATACTAACCATTATCGATGTGTTCTCCAAGTATGAGTGGGCTGTGCCGCTCAAGAGTAAAAGTGGGGGTGAGGTAGCTAAAGCGTTTGCAAAGATATTTCGAAATCGATATCCAAACAATTTGCAAACAGATCAAGGAAAAGAATTTTACAACACTGAAATGCAAAAACTCATGACAAAACATGGTATTAATCATTATTTGACGCACTTTAACGCACTTTGACGCAGTTTACTTTAAACGGCTCTTATCGATGGATCGACACCCTACCCAAACTTGTACGAGACTACAATCATCGACCACATCGAACGATAGGAATGCGTCCGGTTGATGTGACTTTGAAGAATGTCAGTAACTTGTTATCTACCGTGTACTCTCATTTGAAAATTGCGGGTCCAGCGAAGTTCAAAGTCGGGGATTACGTACGCATTAGAAAGTACAAGACAATTTTTACTAAAGGATATACACCAAATAGGACGACCGAAATGTTTAAAATTGATAAAATTCACCAAACAAATCCGGTGACGTACCTGTTAACAGATTCCCCAGAAAATCCTGTCGCAGGATTTTACGAGTACGAGCTACATTCGGTTGCAGATCCAGACGTGTACTTGGCAGAAAAGGTAATCCCTATAAAAAACTTCAAAAAAGTAAAAAAATTACGCCAAGTACATGAAAAAGTGGAGGACTTAAGGGTGCGCAGGAGCCAGAGCCAAACTCTGAATTGACTTCAGCGACAGTTGCGGAAAAAGTAGGAAACTCCGAGAC
>NW_026533129.1:75539-105997 GCF_026283585.1 Hylaeus volcanicus | reverse complement strand
AATTGAATATTATTTCTTTCTTCATAAGCGCGAATCACTGGCGGCAGGTGCGGGTAACACAGAACGTTTAGCTTGCAGTTTTTGACTTTGTCCTCGACTCGCGAAACTTCGCGAATCTTTGCACGTGTCTTTGAAATAGATCCATTAGCGCACTTTGAAGGGGTGTGGACAGCCGATTAAATGGCGCCTCGAAAAGGTGTTCAATCAAAAGTGGGCGGAGGTGAGGTCTTATTAACTAATTAAAAAACACGAAGAGGGGCAGCCAATTAAAAAACACGAAGAGGTGGGAGGCAGCCAATTAAAAAACAAAACGGCGCCTTGAAGGGGGTGGTCAGTCAAAAGTGACGTCACACTCCCCGACCCACGAGGCCCCGCGCCTCGCTTCGCCCACCCACAAGGCCCCGCCCACAAGGCCCCGCCCCTCGCTTCCCCCGTCCCCGCGCCACCCTGAGATCCCACTGTTCCAGAACCGGCATACCTTACCTACTCAACTGCTTACTCGTAACTCGGACGCACAATTTCCACGGACAAAATTGATTTATTCCTAAGGGAATCTGGGCGCCAGTCCAAAAGCACGCGTCCGTTATCTTCGCCCTTCCGGCTGCTCAAGAGGAGAGCGGGCTCAGAGGAGGTCGGAAAAGACAAAGAGAAATAAAGAAAACTCTGACCCACGAAAGTGCAATTGGGCTCTATTTAGCCGAAAACAAAGGGGGGAATCCCGTGGTACATACACACCGCAAAGGTGTGCCGACTACGCGTCGAAGAGGAAACGCGACGCGGAATTCCCAATACAAGTCAAAACTGGCGCGACTTACTTTTACGAGGACCTCGCAAACAGAGAATCCGCCCTAGAATAAAGTACAACCCAAAAATGTATTACGCCGGGAATTAACGGCCGCGCGTTTCGAAGGGGCCCTTTCCTTCGAAACGCGTGCGATTTCAAACCGCGCAAAGTCACGCGGGAGATACGCGAAACGAAGGAAGGGAACTCCAAGGGCTCTCGCCTCCGGTGGTGGTCCTGTCGCGGACGAAAAGGTGCTCCGGAGCACGCTCATGGACGCGCACACTCGGTCCGCTCTCACACACATACAGACGCCAAAGGGAAACCCGAACACGTGGGCCCAAGGGGGGGGGGGATGGCCTCGGGGTCCCTAAATCTCCTCGATGGTCCTCGAAAAT
This sequence comes from Hylaeus volcanicus, assembly GCF_026283585.1. Lineage (NCBI taxonomy): Eukaryota > Metazoa > Arthropoda > Insecta > Hymenoptera > Colletidae > Hylaeus > Hylaeus volcanicus. Next base: position 104,818 of record NW_026533129.1, on the reverse strand, counting down.
CGCGGGGTGTACGGCTCTACCACTCACGGTTCACTCGCGTAGTGAAATTACTAAAGTGTCTCTTTAAACGGGAGGGGAAGGGCGCTCGCTCGCGTGTCCATCGCGCTTCGCGGCTCGACCGCTAATTACTTTTCCAAAATCGCGGTCTTCTCGTCGCCGGCTCGCGGTTATCTCCACCCAGGAGCTTTAAGGGGCTCGTTACAGCGTGCCGCCACCATGGGATCTCCAAACGTCGATGGATTTCCATACAGTCCTGTCTCCCGTGGCAGCTGCGGGGCGAGAACAGGGGCAGACCGACTGTAGAGGGTGGCAAGTCCTGTGGGTGGTGAGCACTCCGGGGTCCTTGGGTGGAGGACACCGTGACCGGGGACTTCCCGTGCTCGCTCGAACACGCGGCGCGGATCGCGAGCACGAGGGGAGCGCAAAAGGGGGGTCCCTACTGGGCGGCAGGCCACACGTACTTCTGTTCCGGGTCGCGGACGACCTCCACGGCGTGTTCAGGCGAAGAGGGAGCGAGGATCTGCCGAGGTCAGGGTCCCGTCACAATTTATACAAATATGTTATACTTGTACTTGATTTTTACATTAAAATTATTTAGTTAAAAGATAACACGCTCCCTCTCCCTCCCTCCCTCCCTCCCTCCCTCCCCCTCTCCCTCCCCCCTCTCTCCCTCTCCCTCTCCCTCCCCCCCCCCCCTCTCTCTCTCTCTTTCACACACACGCACACATTCTCACTCCTACGGTATTTTAGTATGCGACAAAAGATATGCATAAGAAAGTCGAGTATGTAAAAGCGGCAAGGAGCGACTCTCTTTCGTTTCAGAAAAATAAATTTTTAAAAATATCTAAATTTCGATTGACACACGTCAATTGTATAAGTTTTGGAGATGTCATAGAAGCACCGTTATAAACTACAAATTACAGCTAAAATTATCGACCGATGACTGGAACTTCAACATGAACTTTCAATAACCAACCATGAAATAAATACACAGTACGTCCCACGAAATCCTGGACAGCCGATTATTTCGTAACCTATTATAGATACGAAAAAAGTTTCTGATATGAAATTGAATGGCAAGAGAAGGCCGATTTATTGGCCGTAACAATTTTTTTTTATCATTATTGTTTACAGAGATATGAAAGTTACGTTTGGTTTTTCGAATGGGATTATGTACTTTTTGTATGATCAGTAGATAGTACGTTTCAAGACAAATTCAGCAATGTTAATGTAAACACTCTTTTACAAGTAGTTTTTAAGATATTACGCCTAAAAGTTTACTGATTTTCCGTACAAGAAAATCTACGAGACCAGGAAGCACAGTAGGGGTTCTCGACTCTCGACCGCACTTAAAATGCTACGGGTTAAACCGTGTCTCTTGAAACCGATACGAAGAAACTGCGGTAAGAACGGCAGGCCTAAATTCTACATAATAGTTTTTTTCACTACCGTTACCTTTACGGCATGCAGAAAAATGCCGCCCATATTTTAGTAATGAAATAAAGTTAACGGATAAAGCTAAAGGATTTTTAGGAGAAAAAAATATGATAAATATATAAATTAATTTGAAATAAAAATAATATTATATTTTGGAATCCCTTCCACGTGCCCTGTATCATTTAGTATACAATTTTTTATTCATTTTAGAAATTGTTTTTCTACTTTTACAAGAGTATCTGTCGGAACATTGCAACACGCGTTAACAATGCGTTCTTTTAACTGTACAACAGTTTCTACTGGGGTTTAAACACTTTTTGCTTAATATGACCCCATAAAAAAAAATCGAAGGCCGAGATGTCTGGTGATCTTGGTGGCAATTCTATTGGTCCACCACGACCTATCCATCTATTTGGGAACATTGTATTTAGCTCAGTCCGGACAGACAAACTATAATGTGGTGGAACACCATCTTGTTGGAACCACATAGTCTGACTTTCAATCAGTGACATATTGTCCATAATGTCTTGTACAAAAGTATTTAAGAAATTTAGGCATGTCTCCCGTGATTGCGCTCTCGAAAAAATATGGGCCATAAATCTTTCATTAAAAATACCGCACCATGCCATTACCGAGTTGCGGTATTGGTTGTTTATTTCCCTGAAAGGACGGAAGGCCCGCGGAGTCTCCCTCCGCGAACCGGCCGATATGTCTCCTGGACGTGGCGGGAAAGATGCTGGAACACATCATCGCTTCCCGCCTCTCCAGCTACCTGTCGCGCGTTGGACCCGATCTGGCTGACTGGCAGTTTGGCTTCCGGGAGGGGCGGTCAACCGTGGACGCTATCAAGCGTTTGCCTCTCAGACAGCGCAGTCACTAGGGGCGGGGTATGCATTGGAATATCCTTGGATATCGTCAACGCGTTCAAAAACCTGCCTTGGGCAGCCATAAGGGAGGCACTTATATACCACCAAGTGCCTCCCTATCTGAGGCAGGTGATTGGGGTCTATCTACGCGACAGGTGGATAGAGTACTCAGGCCGGTACGGAGTTGAGCGGAGGGAGGTGGACCGTGGGGTCCCACAGGGCTCAGTCTTGGGCCCGTTGTTGTGGGACCTCGGTTAAGACACGGTCCTGCGGGCCCCGCTCCCTGACGGTGCCAGTCTCGTCTGCTTCGCAGACGATACGTTGGTAGTCGCTGTCGGGAGCACGTTCGAGAGGACTATCCTTCTAGCAGAGGTGACAGTGGCTGCGAGTGACCCCCGAGAAGACCGAGGCCATCTGGTTTGACGGTGGCCCTCGGTGTCGGCCGCTCGCAAGGTCGTGGGTCCAAGTGGGTGGTGCCTGCGTCGAGGTCGGGAACCGGATGAAATATCTTGGACTCGTCCTCGACAGCCACTGGCGTTTCGAGGCATACTTCGACTGCCTCGTCCCCCGGGTGGAAAAGACGGCGGCCGCGCTTGGCCGCCTCCTGCCCAACATCGGTGGGCCTGAGGATTGGGTGCGCCGCCTCTACATGGGAGTGGTGCGGTCCATGCTGCTGTATGGGGCCCCTGTCTGAGCCCCGGACGCGATGGCAAGCCGGCGCATAAAGCAATTACTGCGCCGGCTTGAGAGGTGGATGGCCATCATGGTCATCCGCGGATACCGCACCATATCCTATATGGCGGGACAGGCCTCAGGGGGGGGGGGGGGTCTGGGGCGTCCACAGTGCTGGCTCTGACCCACTGTGGATCCGTTCTCTCTATTTCAAGGATGTCCCAGGTCTAAAACCCTCTCTCCCCACCTTCTTGTGATGGACCCTGAGGGCGCACATAGTTGTGCGCCGCTAACGGAGAGAGGGGTACGCGGCGGGAAGTAGCTCCTGTGATGTGTGAGGCGATGCCGGCCAGAATATTTAAATTCTATGATGTTTTGTCGAAAATTTATTAAAGTGGTTCTACATTATTAGATTTGCAAATTATATTCAAGTGGTGTTCGATATTTCGTAAATTCATGAAATAAGTAAATGACATTTATGTGTTACGTATACAGAAACTCTCCGTTTTTAGAAGTTCGCGTTCATTAATCTTACTTTATCTACCCTTCTGGAATTTGGAGCTCGGTCTCACTGGAGTGCATCCTGCAGCTGCATCCTCTTAATATCATCTTTGACTCGCGTTGCGTAGGATACTGTCTAATCTACCCTTTTCCCAGGGCACACAGCTGCCGACCTCAGAGCAACGAAAATCCTAACCGTCAAATTTCCTAATATGGAAATCACTGGCGGTTCCCCACCAACATTTAGGGGTATATAAACCCACGATTTTCATTGCTCGGGGGCTAGTACGAAAGAGTTACTCGTTAGAGACACATTGATCGTCTGTAGAGTAGTACTCTAGTGAGATCGGGCTTCAGTTCCTTTCGATCATCGTTACCATATAGATCCGCAAAGACGGTTTTAAAATCTATTACGGCCATAAAAGTACTCTCGACCCCCGCATCGCCAGTGCGTCAACACCGCGCAACACTTAGGTAATCTTAACTTCATACACTAACCGCGACAACACGACACTGCACACTTGTAATTAGTATAGTTATTTTTGAATATATACTTTTTGTGTAAACTTACAAGTCTGTAAGATCAATCATCAAACCTTTACCTTGAAATCACCAATCCTAGCCAGTGTAACGATCCCACAACGAAATAACTATACCGCTCGAGTTATTATTCTATTAAATTAACAAGTTGCGAGGCTTTATTAACGACGCGTAGTATTCATTATCGATACGATTTAGTCATTGTGTACTCAACCCGAACTCCTAAACTTAACCTATCCTGCGGTTACCCTTTACTGGGAGATACCGATTCCTAGCAGCTACCTGACTTCGCGTCAGAGTCGTCTGCACTTTTTCCAACAACCCCACAGTTCGAACCTTACCCTACGGTTACCCTTTACTGGGAGATACCGATTCCTGCAGCTATCTGACTTCGCGTCAGAGTCGTCTGCGTTTGTCTCTAATAACCAAGACATCCAAACACCTTACCCTACGGTTGATACACAATAAATAATCGTATTGATTCAATTCTCAAATCTATCCCACTCTCTGGGCTCACATGCGCGTCGCTATCGCCCTGGCTCGTAACAACATGTCGAATTGAGTAGCCTCCTCCATTTCGAAGTCGGTTAAAAAGATCGATATACGTCAACATGATTCGCCTGTCTCTCTCTCTCTTCTATCTCTCTGACAATGTTGGCCACCACGGAGAGCGACGTGGTGCGGAAAGACGTAAACGCCTGGAAATTTTGGCGTCCAAATTGTTCTCCGAAGATGGAAATACATAGAGCGTCACCGCTGACATACGTCACGTAATCGTCATCGACGCGTGCGAGAAATATGTTACAAAGCTTCGTGCTTCGTCTGTTTCGAACTGCGAGACTTCTTCATTCACCAGTTTCACATAAAAATCTTTGTTTCCTTTAAACATCGGTATTTGCTTCGTCTGCGAACTGGGAAATTTCTTACGTTAATTCTGTCAACTCGACAAAATTCTGTTCGAGCAAAGATACCGAACAGCTACCTACAGACAAAAGTACCAAATTTGGTTTAACTATCTGTCGAAGGAACAAAAAATATGAACTGTAATTATTGCTATTATACGTATTCATATTCATACAGTTTTCCATGGGGAGAGTTTATACATTAGCAGTAATCAATTTTGCCGCCCCTCCCCTCCAAAAAAGCCCCAAATCTACTCAAACTATATTTCCGTGTACATACTATATACATTAGCTATTAATTCCACATAGACAATAAACATGTATACATTGACAGCATTCAATATTGCCGCCTCTACCAAAAGCTAACCCAAACCGGAATTAAAAATTGTTTACATCTGCGCCGCCTCCGAGAAATGTGCATTACATTTAATATGATGTATTGAATAATTTAACCAAATTCATCAAACGACGGTGAATAACAATGAAGTTTAGATAAAAGTTATTTCACACTTTTCACTGCATTTTCCCATACTATTAAGCAATTATATCTAGAGCTAGCGCGTATTCATATACATTAACTAGAAATTATTTCATGCTTATCACTGTGCCTTTTTCGAAGTCGGTTAAATTTTTTTCCAAAAAATCATTTTTTTATACGTAACAAGACCCTCATCATCGCGGAGTCGTTCTAATGAATTGATACGTCAGTGGTGTAATTCCCAAAAATATAAGGACGTTCTCAGGAAAACATACAAAAACAGCGATACGGAATATGAGGGGATTACGAAAATCTGCAGGCAGTGACATCATAGTAGGGGCATATCATGTGATAAATCGCGTGACAAAATCACGTCACCTAGACTATAAAAATTGTGCTGCAGATTGAACTGCATTCAAACCGTTCTGTAGTGGCCCCTCAGCGAAGAACTGAGTGCAACAATGGAAGAACTCTTGGAAATGGAGAGTCGATTGTAAGACCAGGGCGATCGATTGACTTCGCAAGAAGAATACCTCGCAAGGGAAGAACGATCCAACGAGTGCCTCGAGTCGCTGGAAGAACATAGTCGAGCAAAACGCCCTCGATTATCGATCGTCGTTCAACAATCGTTGATCGCTCGTATCGCACGTCTCGATAGTCTAAAGTATTCGTTGCGCAGACGTTTCGTGTACGAAGGTGCCGGCCATTCAAGCACTGGACTCTTGTGGCGTGAAATAGATACTGCGTTCGAGAACCGCGTATTAACCGGCGCTGTTTTATATTCGCACTACATCGAACCGCGTAACTTTCTTCAGGATGCGAGAAACGTTGTGTTTGAGCATATACGGGGTGCATTGGTGAAACATAAGACACTAAAAGTGAATACCGCGTTTAATGGAGAGTTTGTAGCTGGTGATAAACGCTCGAACAAGACTATAAGCTCGAAGAACTGTGAAATCCTCGGCGAGATCAATCTCGAAGAGTGGTACGAGCAACGCGTCGTCGAACCCACCCTAGCATCGCTGGAAGAATTTCAAGAACGGGATAGCGGATGGGCGCTGTCGCGTATACTCAATTTAATTGTTAACGTGAATAAATATATACCGCTGCATGCTGGCTGTACCATACAATTACCGCGAGAAATACAACTAAATGGAGCTGTAATCAACGTGTGCTCAAACGACAATGCATGTTTCGCGTGGTTAGTAGTGGAAAGGAACACATGTCGGGCATCGGTATATCCTCATTACTCAACGGTGTTGAATATCCTGGATATCGAATTTCCAATGACAATGAACCAAATTAAAAAATTTGAACACGCCAACAGCATCTCCATCAATGTCTACACCACTGAAGAAAAGAAGGTTCTACCGATACGGCTCACGACACGGAAGATGGAGAGACATGTCAATTTGCTGTATTTAGAAGGAGCAAACGGCGTGGGACATTTTCGTGGATTAAAAACTTGTCTCGCCTCGTGAGCTCACAATCGAGTAAAAAAAATCATCGAAAATACTTTTGCGATAGGTATGTATATTATAATTCTTTTTTTCTTTTCTAAATATGTTATGTTTGAAAAAAATTTATGTCTTTTTATTGCAGATGCTTGCACTACTTTAGTTCGAGTGAGAAGCTGGAATCGCACACCGTAGATTGCGAGAAGATGAACGAATGCGCAATCGTGTTACCAGATGATGAAAGCAAGTGGCTCAGCTTCGACAACTACATTCGGAAAGAGCGACTTCCATTTGTGGTGTACGATGACCTCGAGTGCATTCTGGAGAAAACTGATCGAGAAGCGCCAAAATCCACATACCAGTATCATAAAGTATTTAGTATTGCATACTATGTTCAATGCGCGTACGATTCGTCCTTGTCGGTGTACCAATATCGTCGTGATGCGAATTGTATTTCCTGGTTCACATGTAAGAAATCATAAAGATGACTCCCTTGCGCTTGGAGGCGATAGGCTTGTGTGAAAGCCCCCTCATGCCATCACGCGCGAATCACGCGAATAAATACGCCGTGGAAGTTTCCATTGTGTACGAATTACCGTCAAGGGCAATGGAATATTCTATTTATAACATAAACACGGGATGCCCTTGACAAATTCCTAATGGAAATTTCCACTCGAAACGCACGCAAGCGCAATCATAAATTCGCTTTTGCTATGCGGGAAAGGGCATGGGCGGCAACGCCCTGATTTACGAATATAAATACAGGCGCGCCGAACAGCGACGATTGTTTCTTTAACACAGTAGCATTAGACACAGAGAGTTGAACGCAGTTAGACATTGTCATAGTATTATTCAAGTCAAGTCTCGTTTTGAATCTAAGAATATCATTAACGTATTAAGTAATATTAAGCAAAGTATTAAACATTGTAAGAATTATTAAATGCGAAACAGCGACATCGCGCATCGAACGACCGTGCGCCGCCACCAACTAAACCAACGAACCAACATAAGCGTAAGTAACTAAAACATTTTGATATTGTAAATTCTCGCTCATTGCGTACATAATAATATTGTAACTCATATTGTAAATCACCAAGCGCAAATTCAAACTCATGCAGGCACAAGTACATTCATGAACGTCTTCAACGAATTACAACTATTAACGATAGAATCTGGAATTCAGTAATAAATCACTAAATTGTTTTGTTCCAAATATTATTTATCATTATTTCCCTATCTATTGTAACGTGGCAGATTCCCGCGTCACAAAGAGGTGAACTCTCCGCGGGGGACGAGACCGACCAAGATCGCGAGCGCCACCAGGGTAACTCAGGGTTAGAACTAATTTGCGTATTCGAATGGCAATAGCGTTGGGCTAACGACGGCAACATCCAGCGATGCGGCTTAGATGCTATCGATCCCGTCCAACCCGGCGCCGGCTACACGAACTGGCCAGACAAAGCTCAAATGGACAGGGGCTGGAGTATCTTGGTAACAGCCCCTGGACTCCGCTACGACCTTCAGGGGGCAGAAGGCCGTTTAGGATAGCGAAGTCAACCGGGTTCTCGAGTGCACCGAGACCCGGCCCGCTCCAGAGTCTTCGAGGGATGCCAGCACCGACACGGCACCAAAGTCGCCGAGGGACGAGACTGGACGAGCGCCGATGACGAGCGCGCCGATAACGCGATTTGAATTTGGCCGCCATAGAGTGCCGTGTGCCGTCTACCATTGAGGTGAGGCTGGGGTAAGCGCGTGAGCCAACGCGTGCGACGAGCTCGCGTATCTCGTCCTATTTCGTCTGCGACGCACATGGTGAACGGTACGGTAAACGCTTCCTCCTTTACCTCACGCTCGTGGATAGGATATCGTGAATTGGTCGGGTTACCTGGTGGCTGCCGAGCACCCTGTCGGGTGAAATAGCATTGTTAGTGCGAAATCGCCTTTTCGTAGGATATCGAACGAAACAACGAACATCTCGTCACGAATCCATTGTAACGTGCACGTGTTTGAATCGCTGCCGGTTAACGTTCTCGTCGAAAAAGTCGAGCCCACCGCGACCACACCAAGGCTCTCCGAATATCGTTTCGAAAGTCGCTTTTGTGCGAATCGCGACGGAATTTGGACTACCGTGAATAAAATACGCACGTGTTTTCGAAACGTAGTTCTCGTGTCGGTTCTATATTCTATATTATTTTAAACGAGTGCTGTGTTAATCCGTCCCGTCTTGCCGTGAAGACGGCTTTCTCAGACTTCCTTTCCTCGCCGACGATCCACGCCCCTCTCCGTGATCCGGAACGCTAGCCGTGGTAATTTTCGCGACGTTCGGCTTCTCACGCCGGTGTCTCCTAATACCTAGCGCTCGGGTTTTCCCGTAAAGGCATGAGAAGTCGGAAAACTCTCATTTTCCAAGCTTCCCGACGCGGATCGCGGACCGTGTCGGGAAATCACGTTGCACTATATAATATTAAAGTTAGTGAAGGAAAGCTCTCATTGAGTTCTTTCCACAAGGAATCGTCGTCGTTATAATTAATTACAAACATATTCCTCTCGTCCAGTCTACGACTTACCTCGAGGAATGAATGTTTCTTGAGTAAGCTTCAACGCTCCAAATATTCCTCCCAACGATCACCAAGGAATGAATATTTCTTGGAATCGGATTCACAGGTTTCTTTCCTGAAAAGTATAACGTCGGATCTCTGGAGAACTCTAAATCAATGAGACGCATCTATTATTTTATCTCATTACGTTATTTGCAATGTTTCATTAGATTTATAAATACGGACTATTTTACCGTATCCATTATAAGAATTCCATAGAAACCTAGAAACTAGAAGCTAGAAATCTAGCTTATAATTCATTTCTTTAATTCTCGTAGCTTCTCCTTCTCCTTGGAAACGCTGAACCACAGCAATCCCGAAAAGAATAAGATACAAATAATTATTAATAGCGATCCATTTTCAAATTGAAAGAACATTAAATTAAATACACATACTTAGCTTCATACCTTCTTTGCCGAAACGCTGCCTGAAACAAAAAGAAAACAAGTTATTAAAGTTAGTTTGCACATATAGATATATTTATAATTTTATTATCAATATTATAAATACTTACGCCACGCTTGGAGCCTGGATTTCACCTCGGTCCAGATTCCACCTGTCGTGTCCCGGAACGCCTTCCTTCCGCGCGAACCTGAAACAAAAGGAAATAATATTTTAATTTAATAACAAAACATTCCGAGACTCGATCAAGGTCGAGTCGGTGACCCGACCCGCCGGGCTGGGACGTTACAATGTGAATAATCTGTATGGGTGGGCAATGTGCCAACCATTTCCATATGCAGAATTTCGATGGGTCGACAACGTCGCAAACTTTGACGTGTCTTCGATTGCTGCCAATTCACCCACGGGTTATATTCTAGAGGTTGATCTAGAATATCCGCAACATTTGCACGACATTCACGCGGACCTGCCGTTTTGTCCCACACGTGCCAAACCACCTGGCAAAAGAGAGGACAAGCTGCTCGCAACTCTATACGACAAGCAGCGCTACGTTATCCACTATCGTAACCTGCAGCAATGCACGCGACATGGTATTCGTATTACAAAGATACACCGCGTCCTCCAATTCGCACAATCACCCTGGCTCCGCGATTACATCGAATTAAATACAAAGTTTAGAACTTTCGCTACAAACGATTTTGAAAAGAATTTATATAAATTGATGAACAATGCGGTATTTGGCAAAACTATGGAGAATGTACACAATCACGTCGTTGTAAAATTAGTAACAAAATGGGAAGGGAGATATGGTGTGGAGACAATGATCGCAAAACTAAATTTCTACAGCCGTAGCGTGTTTTCGGAAAACTTCGTTGCCATCAAACTGCGAAAGCTTTCGGTGAAGTTCAACAACCCAATCTATGTGGGTATGTGTATACTAGATATATCTAAGATTTGTTTGTATGAATTCCATCACGATTACATGTTACCCACACATGGCGATAAATGTAAAGTTATGCACACCGATACGGATAGTTTAATTTACCACATCGAGTGCGAGAATATTTATGATACTATAAAACGCGATATTAATCGATTTGATACCAGCGATTATCCGGTAGGGAACGTTTCCGATACACCGCTTGTAAACAAAAAAGTCCCCGGTTTGATGAAAGACGAAAACAATAAGGCCATAATGACAGAATTTGTTGGACTCAGAGCGAAAATGTGTGCACTGGGTGTAGATGGTAGAAAAGATACGAAAAAGGCGAAAGGTGTAAAAAGTAACGTTGTTTCCAGGATGATAACTTTCGACGACTACACGCTGTGTCTACAAAACGAAATTGAAATGATTCGTAATCAGACATGTATAAGATCAAAACTATACAAAGTATACAAAATGGTGGAATCAAAAGTCGCTCTCAGTCCGTGCAACGATAAGCGGTATATCGTACCCGACTCAACGAATACATTGCCGTGGGGTCATTATAAAATACCGCTTTAGATATATCAGTATATGTATTTTGTAAATGATTTTTACCTCGATTTTAATAGATGTACATATATATTTAGTTGTAAATAAAAAAAAAACACTGTAATGTAAGTAATAATGCTAGTATATGTATAAAACTGAATATTTAATTTTAAAAACTGTTAATTTTTTACATTACATTATCTTTATTTATCCATGAATTGTGTGCACTATTCAATCCTAACCATTTCATGTACACCTTATTCCCTTTTCGACGTAACACTTTTTCCACAAGGTATGCCTTAGCGTCGCCAACGCGTTTCAAGTCGTGTTCGTAGAATTCTCCAGCAGTTGTTTTTCCATAAACATCTTTCAGCATACACGTTGCGGGATTAGTTTTCTGAACCTCCGTGATCGTAAATATTTCAGTACCCCAATTAGGTGTGTAACCTTTTTCAAAAATTATTTTGAATTTGCTCACCCGTCGGGCTCGACGCCTCCACTCCTCGACCGCACAATACGGAGGGGCGGCACACTCCGGAGAAGGGTTTGCAGACGTCAATATACAGGGTGTCCCAAAAGTCGAGGAGGAGCCGGAAATGGGGGGTAGCCGAGACGATTCTGAACAACAATTTCCTTTGCAAAAATGTTGGATGAGGCTTCGTTAAGGAGATATTAAGCGAAAACCCCGACCAATCAGAGCGCGCGTAGACCGTTCGAGCGGCCGCGGTAGCGAAGGCTACGCGCTAGGGGGCAGCGTCAATGTCTTTCGATGCACGTCGAGTCACTTGTTCGCGTACAAGCGCGGCCGTCAGCGCGTAGCCTTCGCTACCGCGGCCGCTCGAACGGTCTACGCGCGCTCTGATTGGTCGGGGTTTTCGCTTAATATCTCCTTAACGAAGCCCCATCCAACATTTTTGCAAAGGAAATTGTTGTTCAGAATCGTCTCAGCTACCCCCCATTTCCGGCTCCTCCCCGACTTTTGGGACACCCTGTATATCGGCGTCCGCCTCCGCCTGGAGATCAAACGGCACGACCTCCGCCAGGACGGCAGACGCCTCGTGGGATATGGTGCGGTATCCCCTCGCGACCCTGATGGCCATGTGCCTTTGCACGCGGCGCAGCAGCATCCGGTTGCGCCGACGGGTCATCAGGTCGCCGGCCCATATGGGCAATCCATACAGGGCCATTGACCGCACCACTCCCACGTAAAGGCGGCGCACCCTCTCCTCCGGACTCCCGAGGCTGGGCATTAGACGACCCAGTAAGGTCGCCACGCCCTGGACTCGGGGGACCAGGCGATCGAAATGCGCCTCGAAGCGCCAGCGGCTATCCAGCTCAAGGCCGAGGTACATCATCGTCTCGCCCACCTGGACGTGAGCGTTACCAACTCGGATCCATGCCAGGGGCGTCCGTCGCGACAGAGGCAGTCCGTGAAACTGGACCGCCTCCGTTTTCTGCGGCGAGATCTCCAGTCCCAGTGCCCGGATCCTGGGGACGACGATCGCCACCGCCATCTCCATCAAGCGGATGAGCCCCATCCCGTGGCGTCCCGCCACCATAATCAGCGTGTCGTCTGCATAGCAGACGACGCTGACACCGGACGGTAGCAGCCCGCGCAGTACCGAATCGTACCCCAGGTTCCATAGCAGAGGCCCTAAAACAGACCCCTGGGGCACGCCCCGGTTGACACACCGACACACCGGCAGTCCGTCATGGTCGGGGAACTCGATCTACCTGTCCGACAAATAGTCCCGGAACACGACCCGCAAGTAGGTAGGCACTCCATGATCTTGGAGCGCCTCCCGCATCGTACCCCAGCGCAGAGTGTTAAAGGCGTTGGCGATGTCAAGGCTGATCGCCAACACCACACTGCCCCAGGTGACCGCCTGACCCGCGAGAGCGCGCAAGTGGTCGATCGCATCAAGCGTCGAGCTGCCCCCGCGGAAACTGTACTGGCAGTCCACCAGTCCGGGACTACCATCGGACAGGATCCCCGACAGGCGGGCAGCGAGCACACGCTCAAAGAGCTTGCCCGCCTCGTCATGGAGACAGATCGGCCGATACGCGGAAGGATTGCCCGCGGGCTTTCCCTTCTTCGGGACGAGGACCATTCGCGCCCGCTTCCACTGGAGCAGGACCTGCTCCGACTGCAGGCATCCGTCAAACAGCCACCTGAGTCGGGGCCTGAGGACACGCAGGGCCAAAGCCAGCGCTCGGCCGGGAAAGCCACCGGGTCCCGGCGCCGTGTTCTTGGCTAACAGGCGCCGGACGGCCGCTGCGAGCACCTGCGGCGTAACCCCAATATGGTAGGTCCAATCGCTCGGAACCGCCGGCCCGGGCGGCCGCGCAAACTCCTCCGGATCCACCGGGAAGAGGGCATCGATGACGCGCCCGAGCACGTGGGGGTCGAGGGACACCGTGACCGGAGACGCGGCCGGCCGTATGCGCCCCAGCACGGCGCGGTACGGCCGCCCCCACGGATCACGGACCAGAGTCCTGAGGAATTCTCCTCAGGCCCGCTCCTTGGCTCGACCGATGGCTCTTTGGAGGGCCACCGTCGCCTGACGGTAGACCCCGTAGAGATCCGACTCCCTCGCCGGGTCACTATCGCGTCTCCGATGGGCCCTGGAGAAACGACCCCGCGCCGCGCTGCACACAGCTCGCAACGCGGCTATCTCGTCACTCCACCAGTAGGTCCCCAGGTCCGGGGCATGGCGGCATCACACGCCGCCGTTATAGCCTCCCGGAATCGTTCTGCCTCCCGATCGATGTCGGCGATCGCTCCTGCTGGTTCCTCCGGCCAGGCCTTGGCGAGGGCTGCTGCAATCAGCGCGTCCTCATCTAGGCGTATCAGAGCCCATCGACGCGGTGACCGGCGCGTCGGACGACCCAGCGCGGGGTGGTACTGCGGGGCGGCGGAAATATCGAACACGATGTAGCGGTGGTCGCTAAGCGATTCCACATCTTCCACCACCATACACCCGGACACGAGGCGCGCGGCGGCAGGAGTCGCCCACGACAAGTCGACAAACGACTCGCCCTGCCACCGCACGCAAGTGCTTACCGACCCCCGATTTAGTAGCCGAAGGTCCGCGCTCGCCGCCCACTCCAGCTCGGCTCCCCCCTCGCATCAGTCCTGGGGCCGCCCCAGACGGTGGATTTCGCATTGATGTCCCCCAGGACCAGTACTGGACTGGATGAACCACGGAATGAAAGTTCCGATGTCCCGTCCAGCAACCTTTCGAAGGACGCAAGGGGGAGGCTCGGTGGAGCGTACACACCGACAACAGCCAAGCGCTCGTACGTCGCCGCGACGATACCCCGCCCTCGAGTAACAGCACTCAAGGACCCGGTTCCATCGCTCACGATCGCCGCGGAGCCCAGCGCGTCCGCCACCCAATCAGGGAGGTCCCGGACGCGATACGGCTCCGCGGCAACGGCCAACCCCACACCCAATTCGGTACGGCTGTGGACGAACAGGTCCTGTGCCCGGGCCGAGTAGCTGAGGTTGGTTTGGAGGATACGAATCCGGGGCATGAATTCTAGGCCGTATCCATGGCCTCCCCAGGGCTGGATTCTCCTTCACTCTCAGCGGGCGCTTGTGCCCGCGGCTCCGCCACCCGCTCATTGACCGGCGTCACCAGCCCCGACGATCTAGACCCCGCGGGAGCCCTCCATCCCCGCTTCAGCAGCGCAGGGGCACAGCCCTTGGCGCCTAGCCGGTAGTTGGCCGGCCTACCGATGTCGGCGCACACCGGGCTGCTTGGAAGCGCCGCGCAGTCCCGGGCCCTGTTGTCGGTACCACACCACAGGTAGCACCTGGCACTGTGGTCCACCTCGCAGGAGCACTTTTGCCGCACGTGCCAAAGCACGAGGCACTCGTAGCACCTCAGGGCACGTTCTGCTAGCGCCTCCAGCCTAGCAGACGTCCATCCGACAACAAGGCGGCCGGACGCCAGGATGCGCCTCATGGCAGCAGCCGGGCAACGCAACGAGACTGTGCCAACGGCCGATACGGACCACCGGACAACGCCCGTATGGACGTCATCCATTCGGCATCCAGTTACTGCAGCCACAGCGGCCGCCACGTCCATGGCGGAGACAGACTCGTCCAGGCCGCTTATCCGCGCCTCAGCGCTCCTGACGAGCCTGGACACTCGGACATCGGATCCCCTGAAAAGCTCGTTCAGGCGCTCCACCCCCGCGGGACTGTCCGGGTCCGGGATTTCCAGGATGGAGGACCCAGTCAGGCCCTTCCGGTATCATACGTCATGGCACTCCCAGGGGCGACGGGCAACGACACGGCCGCGCGGCGGGCGCACGGGCCTTCCGCGACCGCCTCCACCCAGGACATTCCGCGGCGGCAAGGTCGCCGATGGGGCAACCAGGGCTGCAGCTCTGACCGCGACGCGCTTTGCCCCTGGCCCACTACGTCGGATCAGGACTCAGCCGGACCGGGACGGAAGTACGTACGGCATGTACCCTGAGTTCTGGCCGTATCGGGGGCCCCCGTGCGCGCCGACCGTGAGGCGGAACCCACAGCGGGCGCAGTCGCTTACGGTGCGGCCGCCAACGCAGCGGGCACCAAAGACGGGACCACGCCCGATTTCACCCACAGACGCTCGGCCAAGCGCTCCTCCATCTCGTCACAGACGCGGCGGATGAGGCCCTCCACGTCAGCGCCCGTCGGCAAGGCCGCAGGTGCAGCGGAGAGCCGCGAGGACGGCGCGGCCCGCGCTGCTCGGGCCGGGGCGTCCGGCCCGGTCCCTCGAGCCAGCCGGGCCTCGAGCTCCGCGAAGCGGTTGCGGAGCTTCGAAACCGTCCTCTCCAGCTCCTCCTCCCTTCCCGATACCTTCGTTCGCTAGGCCTGCTCGACCGCAGCGGACTTTATAGTCAGCACCGCAAGTCGAAGCTGGTGCACCAGCGAGCCCTTAAGATTGTTCGAGCACTGGGCTACTTTATGGATCGCGTCCAGCGACTCGAAAATATTTGACCCCAGTTCGAAGGTGGGCGCGTGGCGCATTTGTGAGGCTAGCTCCCTCTCTTCCCTGATGGAGTTACTGGATTTCGCGGTCGAAGTCCTGAGTGGAGGTGGGGCAATTGAGGGGCCCCCCACGTTGGGCTCCGTCTGAAGCTCAGACTCCCGAACCTGGAGCTCCAGGAGTCGTCGCTTCGTCTCGGCGTGGGCACTGTACCCGGAACTCCTTCTCGTTTGCCGTGTCGTCAACAAGAAATCCGTCCTGTTGCCATATCACCGCGTTCGCTCTCCGCATCCAGCAAATCGGTTCTCGCAAGCGAGCGCCGACTACTGAAGCGGTGACACAGGTGCCCCACGAGGAGGTGCGGTGAGTGGTCTTGACCGGACGCAGCCCGCCAACTTCGCCGCAATTCCCCGCACAGGAGGACGCCAAAGCGCCTCCCTGGTATAAAGGAACATCAGCTAGGTCGTGGTTTTTGATCCGACTTGGAGATTTGTGGAAGAGGCATGGTGACCTCAACCAACTGACCCAGTGCCAGGAAAGCGTGCGTCCAGTCTCATGCTCCCAACTTAACCTACTCTACGGTTACCCTTTACTGGGAGATACCAATTCCTGCTAGCTATCTTACTTCGCGCCAGAGTCGCTGCACTTTTTCCAACAACCTCACAGTTCGAACCTCATCCTACGGTTACCCTTTACTGGGAGATATCGATTCCTGCAGTTACCTGACTTCGCGTCTGAGTCGTCTGCGATTTCTACTCCATCCTCAATCTTTGGATCCATTGAAATAAACAGGACTAATCGTTTCTTCTTCGATTCTTGAATTCAACCCACTCGCAGGGCTCACAAGCGCGTCGCTATCGCCCTGGCTCGTAACAACATGATCGTTGTATACATGCTTCAGATTTGTACCATCTTGTTTGAACATGATTAGCAGGTTCGCGTTGTCGCGTATCAGATGTTTCGGTATCTTCGCATATGTCTGACAAAGACAGAAACAGTCAATGTCCGAGTGCCTACCCATTGCAAAGTATTCTTTTACCGCGTTTTGCTTATGGCATGCCACGTCGTCAAAGATAAAAATTGAATTCGGAAGTGCCTCGGTCGGTGGAACGACGTAGCTGTCATTCGAAAATGTAAAATAACCAATTTCGTCTATCGACGAGAATATATTTTCTAGATATCGATATTTCGGTTGTTGCAATGATTTCGAGTACACGTACACGTTTTCGAAGCGAACACCGTGCGGACTTTCTAACAATCTAATCAGCACGTTCATTTTGCCGCAATTCAATGGGCCGCAGATGATACCACGTATAGAGGTCGATAGCATATTTCCACGATTGCGTACCTCTTTCTCAGACTGTGCCTTTTTGTCTACATTAGTCACACTAATCGTAAGTGATTGGCGCACGAACCGCATCGTAGCTGCAGTCAAAAATTAAAGAAAAGGTATGTGTCGATGTTGGGGGTATTTATACTTTTTTTTTCTACGTGAGGAAATACGTTTACGCACACCCCCTCAGATGGAGGGGATAGTATGGGACACGCCCCTTGATTTGATATCAAGGGGAATACCCACTAAAACCTCACGGTGGCCGGGTACGGCGGTCTAGGGGGAAAGCACTGGGATCTCAAAAGAATACTACCGGTACTCCTCAGCGCCAGCTCCGCTATGTCATAGCGGAGCGCCCAGTCTTGTGGGGAGGAGTGGTTCTACATTATTAGATTTGCAAATTATATTCAAGTGGTGTTCGATATTTCGTAAATTCATGAAATAAGTAAATGACATTTATGTGTTACGTATACAGAAACTCTCCGTTTTTAGAAGTTCGCGTTCATTAATCTTACTTTATCTACCCTTCTGGAATTTGGAGCTCGGTCTCACTGGAGTGCATCCTGCAGCTGCATCCTCTTAATATCATCTTTGACTCGCGTTGCGTAGGATACTGTCTAATCTACCCTTTTCCCAGGGCACACAGCTGCCGACCTCAGAGCAACGAAAATCCTAACCGTCAAATTT
This sequence comes from Hylaeus volcanicus, assembly GCF_026283585.1. NCBI lineage: Eukaryota > Metazoa > Arthropoda > Insecta > Hymenoptera > Colletidae > Hylaeus > Hylaeus volcanicus. Next base: position 86,490 of record NW_026533129.1, on the reverse strand, counting down.
CCTAATATGGAAATCACTGGCGGTTCCCCACCAACATTTAGGGGTATATAAACCCACGATTTTCGTTGCTCGGGGGCTAGTACGAAAGAGTTACTCGTTAGAGACACATTGATCGTCAGTAGAGTAGTACTCTAGTGAGATCGGGCTTCAGTTCCTTTCGATCATCGTTACCATATAGATCCGCGAAGACGGTTTTAAAATCTATTACGGCCATAAAAGTACTCTCGACCCCCGCATCGCCAGTGCGTCAACACCGCGCAACACTTAGGTAATCTTAACTTCATACACTAACCGCGACAACACGACACTGCACACTTGTAATTAGTATAGTTATTTTTGAATATATACTTTTTGTGTAAACTTACAAGTCTGTAAGATCAATCATCAAACCTTTACTTTGAAATCACCAATCCTAGCCAGTGTAACGATCCCACAACGAAATAACTATACCGCTCGAGTTATTATTCTATTAAATTAACAAGTTGCGAGGCTTTATTAACGACGCGTAGTATTCATTATCGATACGATTTAGTCATTGTGTACTCAACCCGAACTCCTAAACTTAACCTATCCTGCGGTTACCCTTTACTGGGAGATACCGATTCCTGCTAGCTATCTGACATCGCGCCAGAGTCGCTGCACTTTTTTCAACAACCTCACAGTTCGAACCTTACCCTACGGTTACCCTTTACTGGGAGATACCAATTCCCAGCAGCTACCTGACTTCGCGTCAGAGGCGTCTGCATTATCTACTCTATCCTCAAATCTTCGGCTCCATTGATACATACTAATTAATCGTATCGGTCCAATTCTCGAATCCACCCCACTCGCAGGGCTCACACGCGTGTCGCTATCGCCCTGGCTCGTAACATATGCAAGGACCTGTAACGATAAGTATGTAAGACTGTTCGATGAAATTTCTCGCAGGAGTTTGTTGTTGATTCTGAGTTGACAGGAAGTAGAAATTCAGGTATGTAAGTATTTTTTGTCTATAAAACAATAGATTTAATATGGATGAACCTGATACTTTGTGGTTTCATTAATTTATCTTTTACAGGTAGTTTAATCAATGTCGAGCAGTGATCTAGAATATTTGATGGTTATATAATAGGCAGACAAAACTGTTTTGTGGAAATTGTGAAAATTGATTGGTATGTTAATTGTTGATCATGTATAAGTAATGTGTTTTATACTATAGATATTAACTGTTGTGGGTTGACCAAATTGAATCACACATATGACATGGAAATACAACAACGTTAAATCAAAACGAACTGTTTGCATGCTCTCTTCTGTGTATTTAACCATATTTGGATTGGCAGGAAGCTGAGGATCCAAGAAGAAATTTAGATAAGTATCTTTTGCTTATAAAACGATAGATTTAACAAGAATTAACATGATACTTTGTGGTGTTTTTAACTTATATTTTACAGGTAATTTAATCAATGTCATGCAGTGATTTATAATACGTGAAGGTTATGGACAGACAACTTGGTTGATATGTGCATTGGTGTGAGTTAGTGGTGAGTTGAGAAATATTACGTTTTCTAAGTTTATTATAATATAGATAAACTGCTCGCTTACATACGTACTTCATAATTCCAGACATTATGTATTCTTTTACTATTTAGTTGCTAAATCCAAAGTGAAACATACAATATTGGTAATAAATGAATTTTTCTAGTAATATATTTATTAACATCTGCTAACTTAAATGCTAACTTATATTATACAATATGTGGTATTATAAATATTATTATATGTAATATGAATACATAAAACTATTCAATGGGTAAGATTTTAGGTAAATCTAAAGAAAAATTGCTTTTATATGAATCATATATTACCATTTGTAACAAACAATTTGTATATACAATAACTATTAATTTTTATTAACTAAAGCTACCACTTATATTATATCACTGTTAAATATTCCACTTCAACCGAACAGCTGGATATATCGTAGTTTCATAGTATGCAACTCTTGTACCTGAAATGAAAGTAGAATAATTAAAAAGAGTTTAGATTAAAAGAAATTGTATTCATTGAGTTGTATTGTAGATTAAAGTAAGTTTACATATATATGTATGTCAAGAGGCAGATTTCAGGACACCAAATTTTCCTTTGATATAATTATTTAGATTTATAATTTCTTGACTTAGATTTCTTAAGAATCTTTGAAATTTTGAAAAAAAGTTACTATTTCTTAGAGATACAATTGATTATATATAGAAGGGCAGTTATCAGGACAGGTCAATTATTGCATGCAAAAGACAAAATAAATTGTTTCCGGAAGTTGAATTACTTAGTAATATGAAATTTTTTAATAATTTGACAGTTTATTCGATATTATCAAATTCTCCTATTTCTATAAAAATTACAACTATGTCTATACAATTTCATCATTCTTTGTAATAAATGTATTTATTCACTGGGCGGTGTACAATTTTTGTGTAACGCATTAATAAAAACATAGTATTTAAGATTTATTTCTTCTGAGACATTAAAAAACATTTAAATTCAGTTTAACTAATAGATATAAAAGCATTCGCGTACAGAAAATGAAATAAATCTGTTTACAAAGTAAAAATCTTATTTGAATGAGGGTAGTACATTTTTCGCAATAATCTGTTCAATATACCACAATTGTTTCTTCATTGAGCACAAATATTTTGTCTATGGTATGCTTTATTCTAGTTGTTTTGTTCTAATTGTCTTTATTTTGCTTGCTTTGCATTGATATTTTGTAGAACCTTCAACTGCTTCTGTAAACCATTGATTAGTCACTGTTCTGATACATTACGATTTATAAAGTATGATGGCATTACATTCTTTTTAAGGTCTATAAATTGCAAGACAAACGTATGTAATTCAATGATCTTCTTGTATGGATAATTTCTTGACTGTATCTGTTCAATTTGTTGACTCCATAAATTTATTGTTGTAATTTTCCCATCGATGTCTAGACAAACGCTGAAAATAAAGAAAAAAGTATCATAATGTTATATATTGAAACATTGTATTTTATTTACAACTTTAATTTGAAATAAAGTATTTATTATTTCTTTTACCTTAAACATATTTCCACATTAATCCTGCGAGAACGTAAGTGCATCTCTCTATTCAATATTTTTGCCATTTGTCCAAGTATTTCATTGAATACTATACGTTTCCCCTATGTTCTGTAATACTAGTTGCGTTGCAACCATAGAATTGCCATTAAAACATATATAATTACATAGAAAAATATAACTACTGCATAATTACAACTACAAGAGTAAGTAATTCTTCAAGTAGATACATTATTAGATATCGTGAGACTTTTCAATATATAGAATAAACTAAAGTGGAAACTACCATTTGTATTGAAGAAACCTAACACCATTTGATGCATGTAATAACTACAGAATCACATTAAATGCTAGCTATTAATATAGATTAAAGTGTAAAACTGCTTTTTCTTGTAATTCACCATTTGACTCTGGCTGATCGTCAACAACATATCACAGGACTCAAGTAATGGAAACTTTAAATATCAAATCTCACTTAAAAAAGTTCCGTGTCACGTTCATTGATCAGGTTTACTATCTTCTTAATCTTCCTTGAGGAATCAAAAATTTTCTTCGCGGTTATTATCCCATTTCCACCTTATGTACACAGATACTTACATCCAAATTAATATTTACAAATGAAATCACAAACGCATACAATCATAATTTTCATACAAACTTTATATACAGATCACTTAATTCTAAATTAAAGGGAATGCTATGTATATAGCATATCACGTTGCACTGTTAAAATTTATTATACTTTGTAACGTACCGGGGTCGTCGATCCTATTCAGTATCAGGGTCGAGAGTCTGGGAGCATGAGGGCTAGAAGGGACTCTTCCGGGCATCGCCTTGTCGAGAACCCCGATGGATCTGATGTTCCACCAATATCTGTTCGAGCCTGCTCGGACGGTGAGGGGAACTTTGGAGAAGTTAGGGGCCCAACTGGCCCAAGTCCACTCATCGCACATCCACGTGGTGCTCCTGAGCCTCCGCATCAGTAGTTGTTCGGGATCGAAATAATTTTCGCCGATCAGTAGACCCTGGCACCGTCTCACGCGACTACGCGCCTTCGCGCCCACTCATGTAACTTGCTCGTTACATCACTAGCACTGAGTCCACCGAGAATGTACCTTTCCTCGCAAGCGCGATTGCGCGCGCTATACCTCGCCAAATATCGATAGATCAATACTTCGTTCTATCGATCTTGTATCGAGAATCCTTTGTGTACCGAGACTATATAACACGCATACGTTCCTTGGAACGTCCTTATCCATTGCCGACTTTCAAGCAAAAGTGAATTTACCCAAAGTGAGTCTTTTTCTCCTATTTACCACGTGTCGCATATCGCGAACGCTAGTCCAATAAATCGCGTGTGCAGATTTCCGCGCGCATTTATTTTCCAAATAAGTGATCGTCATTGCCAAGGTACATTCCCGGTAGATCAAGTCAGTTTAACGAACCTTTTTCGGTTTGTGTGTTGTTATACAAATTTATTTAGTGTAATTACGAACAAAACGGACCGACATTTAACAAATAAGTGTTACAATAAATTTGACGTCATTATTACAACGATCTTTCACACCACTGACTGAACATTCTATCCGTCTACTCATTTCCTTCTGTATTCGCACCTTGCACGTCTGTTTCCCTAAAAACAACACCATAGCACTCCGCATCCTGAAAAGGGTGAAAACCCGCGTCATCGCTAGATTTCGGATGTGAATTATCGCATCACGGAACAAATTGGTCCTTCGAGCCAGATTCGGAGTGAAATTCGGTGTGCAAATTCAAAGTCGCGAACAAAAGAACAAAGCCTAACCGTTGTACCGTTCTTAACCTCGGACGTATAAACATAATGAGCGTTTGAAAACGACTTCGCTGTCCTTCTACACGGCAACATGGGCGACATAGAAAAACTTATCAAGCAACAGCAGGACGCGATATATTTTGTCCTAAGAGCACTGGACAATTTTAAGAAGATCTGCAAAACAAATTATAAGCTGGCCAACGTCCGCAACCGCATAGCCAAATTGGAGGACAGAATGAAAGAGAGTCAAGGACTTCATCGACAAATTGTGACAGTTGCAAGTCCAGAAAATTATAAAACGCTGGACTACTTCATGTCGCAGCACTTCCAGTCAACGCACGACGCGTATTTGAACGCGTCCGATTACATGACGGAGCTTCTCAACCACTTGAAGGAGAGGAAACGCAGCGAATCTCTTGCCGCAGCCGATGCAACGGGAGCAGCCACTTCATCCGCATCCAACGCAGATATCACCGAACGACTTGCGCAGTTCAACCTTCCGATGTTCTCCGGCGAGCCTGAATATTGGGAGAGCTTCAGGGACCTCTTCAAGTCAATGGTGATCAACAACAAATCCGAGGTATCAAAACTCAAACATTTATTCTCGTGTTTACGAAAGGAGCCGTTCGACGCGATTCGCAGCCTTGAAATTACTGACGTGAACTTTCAAATCGCGTGGAATACATTAGTTCGACGATATGACCGTAAACGGCGCTTAATTAACGTACATGTTCAAGAATTGTTAAATTTACCACGCGATCGCGCTAATATGGCTACTCAATCCTTGAAAAACCTTCAATGCAAGGTTGAACATTGGAATGAAATATTAGTATGCCTAGTGGTAAATTCGCTCGACAGAAGTACAAAGCGCGCGTGGGAGCTCCAATTAGGCGGCTCCACCGACTTTCCGCGCTACGATGATTTAGATGATTTCTTGGAAAATCGAATTCAAGCTCTCCGAAATTTAACCCCAACGGTGTCGCGCGCGTCAGTTTTCGCGGTAACTAAATCTACTTCTGCGCGACGATCGTTCGCTTCACATAGCACTACGTCCTCCGTAGTGAAATGCTCGCTATGCAAAGAAAATCATGGATTAAATCAATGTCCAGAATTTCGCGGAAAGTCGGTCGCTCAACGAATCGATTACATAAAGCAAGGTAAACGATGCTACAATTGCCTAAGCAGTCAACATCATCTACCGGAATGTAAGAATAATTACTCGTGTCGAAAATGTAGAAAGCGTCACCATACCTTACTTCATGTTCAGATTAATCATCCGAAAACCGAAGAAAATTCCGCTCCTCTTGCTGTCGCGGAAGAAAACGAATCATCAAACGTCGCTTCGTTGTTGATAATACGATCAATCACGCTCTGCACGCATGTTATGCTCGCTTCGGCTTGGATATACGTGCAAACTCGCTACGGTCGTTCGGAGCGTGCTCACGCGCTCCTCGATCAAGGTTCGGTCGTGTCCTTGATCACCGAAAACCTTGCACAGCGTTTGAAAGCGCCGCGCTCTCGAGTCTCCGTCGCGATCACGGGTGTCGGTAAAAGCGAGACTTACTGTAACACACAAGCCGACATCCTAATACGGTCATGTAAACAAACCGGAGCTGTGTATTCTACCTCCGCGCTGATCATTAAAAGTTTAAGCAGTTATTTACCTCTACGTGTTTCCCGCACCTGTAACTTTGAACATCTGCGGGATCTTCATTGAGCGGATGAGAATTCATTTAGTTCCGATCCGATCGAGATGATTATCAGCGCTGACATTTACGGTTTAACTTTAAAAACCGATATCCGTACAGGCGCCGCGAATGAACCGGTGGCTCAGAACACCACCCTTGGTTGGATCCTTTCAGGTCCTATTCCCTCCGATAATCCCTCGTCGTCTTGCGCGATTTTCGCACATCATTGGTTGGCCGTTGAATCGCTGGACACTGCGCTTCGTAAATTTTGGGAGATTGAACAAATTCCAACCACTGCTATTCTCACTCCTGCAGAACAGAAATGCGAAAATCATTTTTTAGCTACTCACACGCGTAGTTCCACTGGGCAATACTGTGTCCGGCTTCCATTTATCCGCGGACTGCCGATTAATATCGGGTCGTCCTTACACGCCGCGAAAAGTATGTGGCTTCGGCAAGAACATCGTCTGAAAAAAAATTCCGCGTTAGCAGACGAATACTCCACGTTTATTGCGAGAATACGGGACACTACGACACATGGAAGAAGTCCGTGAACACAACGACACTGACATTCAAGCCGTGTATATTCCCCATCACGCAGTTATACGCGAATCTAGCTCTACAACTCGTCTCCGTGTTGTTTTTAACGCATCGTGCCATACCTCGAAAGGGACTTCGTTGAACGATCATTTACACGTAGGACCGAAACTACAAACCGAATTGCTTTCCGTTATCTTGTGACGTTCGCATATCGACAGTCCAAACCACGGACATATTTTTTCCTTGTAATGAGTTGAAGACAGATGTAGTATTTGTATATTCGAACGTCACCCTATATCTTAGACCGAGAAGCGTTTAGCAAGTAAGAGAGAACCTAAGCGATAACAGCTACGGGTGCGGAGCGAGCGATCTACTTCTTGCTACATTATGTGCCCCTGATACGACCACGGTACGATCGCGGCTTATTCACTATCGTGAACCGCGGATTCGGTTGCTTTATCGCGACGCACGAGAATACAACGGTTCTCATAGATGTTAAGTCCCAGCTACAGGTCCCGTACAATTCTCAGTACTCGTTACAACCCACCAGTGGGTGTCCAGATCTAATGAGACCTTGCATCTTTTCGACGAATTCAAGCGTAGCATCAACTAAGGAAACGTCGGCATTGGCTATCGTTGGTGTCAGTCACCAATAACCGATAAGGGGTAAACTAAACACCTAGGAATGATTTCGGGCAAGATGTTATTGCTAACGCCATGGGAAGAAATCAACCACCACCCATGAATTTTTAATAAATCACGTGGTATGATTTGTTCTCCTTCCTTCGGACCAAAGGTCCCGAATTAGGGGTATAAGTACGCCCGCAATTCAGGGGCTGGGGATAGTTACCGTTCGAAATTTCAAGCATATAATTGTCGTACTAGATAGTCGTCGCGAGTTATCCAAAATTATAGTCCTTGTCGAGTCGAATCAGACATCGAGTTTTATTGCGAAGCTAAGGTAGTGAATCTTTTTATTCAAACTGTAATTAATTGTAATTGCTGTAATAAAAGACCGTGCGCGGGTCTTAATAAACAGTAACGTAATTTAACAAATTCACATGTTGCAATTATTATTTTTACCTTAATCATTCGACGCGTTCTGAGAGGGAGAAAGGAATGAATTATAGTTAAACCAACTATCTTTTTGATTTATGATCGAGGCGTCGAAGCCGGTCATTTAGAAATCTTAAAGATTGAAACATTGCTCGGCCGTGGGTTTCTTTTCCGTCATCGTACTCAGGTTCCAAGTCACTTTCGTGCTTGCTGTAAGGGTTGATCGAGGCGTCGAAGCCGGTTTTCCCAAACAGTAGCTACGGATTTGATTAACGCGGCTTCTTTTCAATCCAAGGCAGAGCAGATATTCCGATCAGGGTCGAGGCGTCGAAGCCGACTTTGAAAGAAATAGACCCAAAACCAGCGATCGTAAAGGGTTGCACGGGCTTGATAACGATTGACGGAACATGAGTTGTATCCCCGATTAAAACTATTATAAATACCAATTTTTCCCTCTCAGTAGATAAAAAACGCTGAAAAGGTACGAAAATACCGGTCGGGCAGACGCGAGCAGATTCGTCGGTTGCTAAGAGACTACGTGCGACCAGCACAAACGGGAAAACTTCCGCTCGGGTGCGTAGCGAAGCCGCGAGTGGTGCAAAACAAATTTTTAAAAACACCAACAGCAGCATCAGCACCAGCATCAGTCTCAGCACCAACATCAGCACCAGCATTAGTTTCAGCACCAACATCGGCACCAGCACCAACCCTAGCACCGATACCTTGGACGCTCACCCCACTAACCATCCCCGGGGCACGTGAGGCTGTGTGGACCATTCAACCAAACAACCCGCGGTGGGAACACTACATTCAAAAGGTGCTCGACCTCACCAAGTAGTAAGTCCGAAAACTTAAAATATTCTAATAAATAGTAATCGCGAGGGTGAACTCAATACGGATCAGGATCCCGTTGTCACGTGCGAAATGGCACGCGAGCTGCGGGCTCGGGTGTCGGGCACGTGGCAAGGGTTTTTGTGGGAAGGGGAAAGAAAAAGGGGAAAATGCGTAGATTGTTTCAGTTCTGCAGGTAAGTAGATGAATGTATTGTTTCAGGTAGGTCGTGGTCGAGCGGATAAGTAGGTGGATGTATTATTTCAGGTCGAGCAGCTAAGTAAATGGATGAACTATTTCAGGTCGCGCAGGTAAGTAAATGGATGAATTATTTCAGGTAGGGGGTTGAGCGGGTAAGTATGTGGCTCGTAAAGTAAGTAGGGGGCTAATTTTCGGCAGAAAACGGGTTTCGCCTAAGAATCAGGGGGAAGGGCACGGAGGTTAGGGATGTTATTTCAGGCTGAAAACGGGTTTCGCCGAGGAAATAAGGGGTAGGAAATATAGGCGTTGATTCAGGCTGAAAACGAGTTTCACCAAAGAATCAGGGGAGGAGGGGGTCTCGAACCCGGCCGAAAACGTGTTTCGCCAAGGGATTGAGGGGTATGGAAAAGGAGGGTATTGATTCAGGCTGAAAACTTGTTTCGCCACAGAATCTGAATGGTGGGGAGATCTCAATACCGGCAGAAAACGGGTTTCGCCTAGGAATTAAGAAAAGGGGTTTGATTCAGGCTGAAAACTAGTTTCGCCACAGAATCGGAATGGAGAGGGGGTCTTAGGTCTGAGAAGCGGGGTGAAGCGATAAGGGTTTCGGTGAAGAGTCTGGATAGGGGGAAATTTCGATCCCGGCAGAAAACGAGTTTCGCCAAGGGATGGGAGGAAAAAGGGGGTGAATATGATGTTATAGGTTTGTAGGAGGAGTCCACGTACCTGACATACTGGGAGAGCACTCGTACCCAGAATTGTGACGTTACTATCCAATATTATAGCGGGTGAACGTGACGAGAAAAGAATAGGCGAGATTTATGTGCACCTGGCACTTATGTGAATTTTATATAAGAAACCTGGGGCGATTCTCCGATACTTTACACGTCGCAATAACAATAATAATTCCTAAATCTAAGTAATATAATATACGTCTTAGACGCGTTTTCGACTAGCGAGATACTAATATTAAGTGAGCGTAATAAGAAATTCGTAGAACTGATAATTTGCGGTCGTCATAATAAAAGACAACGTCAAACGAGCACAAACTATGGTCGGAGATAGTCGAAATTGCAAACGGTCGTATTACGCGAAACCACGTGCGCGCGCGGGAGAACAATAACGATAAATAGAGAATTATAACGGTCCGTAGACCAAACGGTGGTCTAGAATAGACGAGATTGCCGATATTTGCGTGTTCCAGCCTCACACCGAGAATTAACCAGATTTACAGCGCAATTACGTAACACGAAACCACGAGCACGGAGGCGAACGGAATTTACAGGTGATGCCGCTGAATAATACGAAACCGCGTGCACGGGGATAAACAGAATTTACTGCAATATAAAATAACGGAATTTACATTAATATGAAATAACGAGTTTACAATAATCGTGGAATAAAGATACTCGGAAATAGCAAAGTTTCTATTGCGAAAATGCGAAAATGTAGACCACATGTAAGATTTATTAAAGCGATTCACCGAGAATAAGCGCGTACAAATGACAAAACCGAAAAGAGGGATTTACTGATAACCAGAGCGTACGGATAACGGAACCAAAAAGAGAAAGAGTCGCAGGAAACCGCGGTATTTATATGCGTATGTCACGTGGTTTGCCTCGAAAAATTTCCTTTGTTCTCGAGGGTTCCGAGAAGAGACAAAAACGCTCGCAAAAACCACGTGACGCCGATTCCGAGAATCGCGATGGCTTGCGTTTGGGAATCTCCTTTGTTCTCGATGATTCCGAGAAGAGACAAAAACCCGTGACGTC